>NC_084508.1:7875956-8123456 GCF_024500385.1 Phyllopteryx taeniolatus
CTCGTGTGCGATAAACTTGCTGAGATGCACTAATCATCCCAGAGGCCTTCAGGCTAGCCGAGTGCTAATGAGCGTTAATGGAAACACGGCCCGACCAAAAGGAAACCAAAACACAGTGCTCTTAATGTTGGATAAACACGGGGGCCGTGTTAGTTTGGATGAAAGCTTTCCCTTTTGGGCACAGGAGCCGGAGTTGAACAATTTAGAAGAAAGTGGTTAGTCTGTTAAACACAGAGTAAATAGAAAGAAATGTGCTGAAAACGCAGTACAGTACCCCTTGTGAAACATCTTACAATAAGAAGCTAGGCACCGTCTTTTAATGTTTTTTTTCCAAGATGTATTTTTCAAAAACATTTCTTTTTATGGGTGTGTGGTTCGTCTCGTAAGGTTTCAATAGGATTTCATGCTGAAAATTCAAAACACATTAAACGTACAGATTTTTGAGAGGCTAATTACATGAATTCTACAAAGTTAAGATTTATGGTTCTGTTTTTTTTTGTGTGGAAAATGCTACATTTCTGCTATGTTTATGGAATATTTATTTGTTTGAATTGGAATGTAATTTTCTCTTGTTGATCGTTTTTTAGATTTCTATTTTTATTGAAATATTTTCTTTTATTTGTTTTTGTATTTGTTATTTTTTGTATTTGTGCCATCTTAATTTTATTTGTGGAATCTTAGTCGTGTTCTCACTATTATGTGTGTATTATCTTTTATTGTAGTATTTTCTCTTTTTCAATTTTATGTTCATATTTGTGTACTTTTATTTGTGTCTTTACTTCAATTTACATCTTCATTGTTATTTTTCTCTTTTTTTTTTTTTTAAATTGTTATTTTTGATTCCTAATTTCTAAAAACATGTTATTGGACATACGTTTCTTTTGTATTCATTTTGGACATATACTTTGTCGAAATGTTTATTGTTTTATTTTATGTATTTATTGCCCTAACCAGTTGCCGCAAACTACCGCATCACCCTCCTTTCCTCACCTGCACTTGATGTGGTCCGCCATATCACCGCGGGCCAGGACTTGAGTGCAGTGGTCCTTAAAGGGGCAAACCACAGTCAGCTTGTCTAGCAGCTTGTGTACCAGCAGGCTTGGCTTCCTGCAGCTCTGCAGCATGAGGGGCGTGCGGCACACCGGGCAGAAGTCGCTCTCCAGCAGGAAGCTGGTGAGGCACTCCTGACAGTAGGTGTGCCCGCAGGGCGTGTCCAGCGGCCGGATGAGCGGCTGCAGGCAGATGTGGCACATCAGGTCGTTGTCCACCTCGTCTTTGTAAAGGTACTCGTGGTTCTCCTCCAGCTGGTGGCTGTAGCCGCACGAGACGCACAGGTCCGGTCGCGGTGACTGACGCCCGGAACCAGGTGAGGTAATGGGGGGTAGCGGGGCATCCTCCATCGCCAGAGCTGATTCAGGCTGCCGGCTGATAATGTTTTGGACAATTTTTTAAAGAATACAAACCGGCTCACTGACTTCCCATCTTTGGTGTTTGGCAGCAGTTGCGATGGTAATCACACTCACAACCGCTGGTGTTTGCACTTTCCTACCTGTTGTTCATCGGGTCCTCCAGGTCACCAGGGGTCTGGACTTCGGTGGCAGGGCATGCAACAGTCATCTTGTCCAACATTTGTTGCACCAGCAGCCTGGGTTTCTCACAGTTCTGCATCACGAGGGGCTCGTGGCAAACCGGGCAAAGGTTGCTCTCAAGCAGGGAGCTGGCGAGACACGCACCGCAGTAGGTGTGTCCGCAGGGCGTGTCCCGCGGTTGGACAAACGGCTGCAGGCAGATGTGGCAGACGGGGTCGTTCAGGGCCGGCGGGGAGGCCTCCGCCATTGTGAGCTGAGCCTGCAGGTCTGGTTAGAACCGGTCAGGTGGACACAAGCGGGAGACATCGGAGGGTGACTTTTCTAGAGAAAAGAAGAAGGTATGAAACATCAGTCAAGAAATACTGTACATAGATACATCATCGATATCATAAAGTTAATAAAAAGACAAAAATAAAATGCTCCTGTGCGGGTCACTTCAGCTCAAGTGAGAACCAAAGGCATGGACTATTGTTGATCAGATAGTATGGTTGGTTGAACTCTGGTGCAGAAAGAAGAAGCCAACCCAGAAAGGAAGCTCAGGTGTAATCGCTACATAGACCACAGACATGGACCAGTGTCAGTGCAATTAGTTTGGTCAAGTGCAAACAATCCTCTGAACCCTGGTACGCACCAAACAAGAGATCCACAACGAGACCACCCCTTCATGTGATCTCATTCCGCTTGCAAGAAAACGCCGGTGCGGTTCCTTCAACTTCAGCTCAAGTGTGATCCCTACAAGGGTCGAAAGCACGGAGCAGTGTCGCTCTGATAGTGCGGTTGGGTCGGTCAAGTGTGAATTATGTCATCTTAAACCTTCACCGAACAAACGGGCCGAGACCATTCGAAGAGGTGCATCTCGGTCTCCTTGCAAGCGAACTACGGTGCTCTTCGGTTCACTTTGGCTCAAGTGAAACGGCTCAAAGACATTGACCAGTGCCGCTCCGATAGTTCGGTCGGTTCGGTCAAGTGTGAAATTATCCGAACCCCGAGGCGGACCGAGACCACTTGAAGAAGTGCTTCTCCGTCCGGTTTCAAGCAAATTTTGATGTGGTTCAGTTCACATCGTCTTAAGAGGAAACACAACACGGACCAAAGACATGGGCCAGACTGGACCGAGGTTTGTTTGGTCACAAAATCCTAGTATGCGCCGAACAAGGCAAGAAGTTTGTCTTGGTCACCTTGCAACCGAACTCCGGTGCGCTTCAATTGACTTCAACTCAAGTGTTAATCATCGTTGCTCAGATTGTGCGTTTCATTTGGTCAAGTGGAAACGCTATCGTCCGAATCCTAGTGCTCACACGGAAGAAAAACGGATTCAAACCCCAGAACTTTCTCTCTGTGAGGTGTCACTGTGCTGCTCCCTGCACCGATAATCCGCTGAGCAACATGTTTGCAGCCGACATGCCAGTTCTGTCTGTTCTGTTGCTCCGCGGGTTCGCGTCACGTGGAAAGCAGGCCGCGAACAGATGGGCTCAGTCAGACAAACGTCACCTTGGCAACGGGCATTTGGATGGGATGCCGCTTGCTTTCAGGACCCCGTTATTTGGTCTCGGCTGCAGCGTCGCACCGTCCGCGGTACACATCCGACGCTCTGCAGGCCAAAGGGAGGAAACTCAATGAGATCCTACGATAAACTGTCAAATTCCAGCCTGAGCTGATGAGACATGAAACGCTAAATGGGATTTTCCCTCTTTGAATGAAACGGCTGCCAAATGTGCAAACGGGATATAATCCAGATTCAACCCGAAAAGATTTAAGACCACGTAAACAGTACAAGATATTTGTACTTAAATCATCGCTGGGGAATGAATCGGCCCCATAATAAGAATCAACGTTATTCGAGAGTACATTTTATTTTTTTATACATCAAATTGCAACAATTATGTTCAAATACAAAAATATTGATTTAAAACAACTTTATGGAATGGACTGGCACTATAATACTAAATAATCGCATAAATATTAAATACAGTTAGGTAAATGATTACTGAACATGTTTCTTTCATTAGATTATATTTAATTTGGTTTGAATATAATAGCTTCAAGAGAGCAAACCTTATTTTTGTTCACATTTTTCTCAACAATTCTTTTCTATTATTAAATTACCTTTGTGGAGCCATAAATATAATGAAATAAATGTAAAATGACATAAAATACATGGACGAGATAAAATAAATACAATACATGGAAGAATAAAATAACACCGTTAAAAAAAAATGACTCATAAAATAATACATTACAATAAAATAAAGTAACCATCCATTGAAGAATACCCATTCAAAAAAATAAATAAATAATACTAATACAACTACTACTACTTCTTCTATTACTACTAATAATACTTTGTACATCATAGTTTGGTCAGTGAACAACTGTTGTACATCAAAGTAGGTTCAGTCAGTCTCAACTACGTCCTCCACACTGCACTGCACTGCACTGCACTCCACTGACAGGAAGAAACTAAAGTCACTGCATCTGGAATGAGGGCAACACAATAAGAGCCTTTTCCCGAGCACACAAACGCGTGAAGAGAGATGCACGTGGCGCACACACATGCCTCCACTCCACAGAGCGCACACACCCGCGCAGGGGCAACATCGGCGTGGTCCGATAAGGCGCTTGTGCACCCTGCACCTGAACTCCCGACGTTTAATCGATAACTCACCCCGCAATCTAATACACAAACACTCCAAGACTGCAAAGTAATCACTCCTCGCTTTGTTATTTGTAATAACAAAACGAGGAAAAGGCTCTCGGCACGACAGGCTCATGTTTCAGTTTGTTTAAGAGCCAACATGTTCATGCTTTGCTGTTGATTTGCCCTCTTTTGTTGTGTGTTTTTCTTTTTCAATAAGTAAAATGCCGACAGTAATGCTCCAAAAAGAACGTAAAATGTGGATATGTGAAAAGACTCACTTCTCATTTGTAGCATTTCTCCTACACAGTAATCGTAAAGCAGGGCTAGGTACGTACCAATAACCGAGACTGATTTACGCATTTTTCCTCTCTTCCGATCGAAGTAAAAAAAAGGCCAGATTGTCGGATGTCCTGAGCGATTATCCAGTGGTGTAGGTGTAGCGGTGTTAAAAGTTAAAACGGTCAGGGCCGACAATTGTCAATGTTAACGATCGCACGTCCTTATACATGCGGTCAACACTGAGTTGATGTCGTTTTGTGTGTGCTGTTGGTGATCTGGACTGGAGTACACAAAACATAAAAAAGACAAAAGAAAAAAAAAAAGAAACCGAACAACAACAAAAAACTCATAAGTGGGATCCCTCACATTTTGAAAATCAGTATGTGCGTACTCGTATATAGGGATAATTATTGTCACCTTTTCCAGGGCCAAAATCAGTCAAATATTTTGCCAAACTGTAAAAATCACGTTTCAAGGCAACCACCTGTTTGTTTTTCTGAGAGTAAATAATATGGAACAACCTGGCAAGTTCATCATGATAAGAAGTCGCTCTCCATGTCAGCTAATTTCCACTTTTTCTACGCTCTGGTTTTAAGACCAACCGAGTTTGAAAACACGTTCCTACTTTTAATCATATTAGTGAGCTAAAAGCTAGCTGAGGTGAGTGAAAAATGCACCTTTTAGTCAGTCCTTCTAGAGAAGTCGCTGGTATTTAGGGTTCCCAGAGGGACGCAAATTGACGTAAACAGTGGAACTACGGCATTCACTACAGACAACAGCACTGCAAAATGTTGCTAACAAGGCTGAGCAAGCAGCTAGCATCCAAGTTGGCTGCGAAAACTCTTTCAAAATACAAATAACAAATCGGTTACCCTCAGCCAGATTACATCAAAACGACATTTTTGTGCTAACTGGCAGCGTATTTGATGGATGAGTGAGCAGCTCTGCTTGGACATGAAACTAAACATTTACTCGGAGCAACAAATTAACATCAGGCATGCCAAAACACAATCAAGTCACTTTTTTGTTCAGGCATGTCTCTGAATCATGGAAAATTCCAGGAAGTCAGATTACTTTTTTTTTTTTTTTAATAATAACATTCACTATGGTCGAATCCACTTCAAGCTCTTTCAAGTTCAAATTCACACACTTTTAGTATACTGTAGATTCTCACAGTTAAAAGACAACTCGCTTGTTAGAAAGCTAGGTAGCTAGCTAATGGGATCGCGACATAGATAGCGCCATATATATATCCAGCTACAGAGGATAGACAGCTAAATAGAGATATTTATGAAGATAGCTACAGTAGATAGATAGCGATATAACGAGTTAGATAGCTAGCTGGCTAGATAGATTAGCAACGTGAGAAGTGGCGACCATCTTTGTGGAATTTTTAACTTAGCATTTTAAGGCACGTCGGCTTGTGGAACCCCTCGGAATTTTGGCTTATTGCTGGATAGCTTTGACTTCAACTTGTCAGCTAACCGGAGAAGGGCTTCCCCGAGAAGCAGACGTAACCGAAGGTTTGAGGGCATATGTTGAGAAAGAATATAATATCACAGTGCCTCGATGGCTAATTAGGTGTCATTTAAGTGACACTGACTTTTTAAGTTATACGAAAGGTGACTTTACACGGGTTTCAAAGCAAACGCAGGCCGTCTAGCCAGGTTAAAAAAATAAATACAAAATGTTAATGTAGACGTGGGCTATGCAGGGTGATGCATAAGTCAAAGAGAACAGCTGCAGGCAAATGTGACACCCTCTTCAAGTGTCTTTAACATCCAAACAGATGACTGAAATCTCAACATTGTGTACCAAACATTCTCTGATACACAATCCAAACACATATCAACCAAACCAGAACACAGACACCATTTGGAGCAACTTTAAATCAACGTGTACAGTATTTAAAGAGAAACATGGTTTTTTTTTTCTTTTCTTTTTTAGGGTGGGGATAAAATAGAAAACAAAAGTATACTTACATGACTTCATGAGCAATTGCAGTTCACCTGAACAGGTAGAATGTTGTAACACTAAACGGCGGAAGAAAGGGGCGGAAGAAAGGACTTTGTCCCCGTCTGCTTGGGTCGCTCGGGAAACTTTATCCAGGCACCGCTGTTCTTTGGGGGAATTCTTTCACCCGCAGGGACTTCACAGGCGGCGGCGGCGGCGGCGGCGGCGGCGGCTCACCTATGACAGGCAAAGGTGAGCATGAAGCAGGAAGTGGCAGCGCAGACAGGGGTGGAGCCAGAGAAAATATAAACAAGAGAAGAACCGGACCAACCTGATCACCCAGCAGGGCTGATGAGAAAAAGATTCAACTGAGATGAGCAGCACCACAAAAAGACACAAGGCAACGTGGAATCTTGGGAAACAAAAAGCCATTATCTTATTCGAAAAGGTTGTGTTTTTTCGAGTATAAAAGTAGGAGTCTTACTTGTATGCAGTAGTAATATTATGAGGACATTTTTGGGGGAGAAAAAGTCAGATTTTTTGAGAGAATGAGTCAAACATTTGTTTTTAATTGACAAGAAATCTTACAAGAAATAAAGTTAGATAAATCAATGTATTTTAAGTCTTATAAGTAAGTGTATTTTTTCTTATTTCAAAAAAAAGTTGAAATCATGAGGAAAAAAAGTTTCTGCTTTACACTTAAGTATAAAAATGTATTTTTGAATAAAATAATTGTTTGAGTAAAAGTCCTAGTTTGAGAAGAAATGCCTTACGGTTGAAGAAAAAAAGTCTCATTCAGAAACTCCCCCCCCCCCCCCCCAGATATTTCAAGGGAAAAATATTTTCTTAAGTCTTAAAAGTAAAAAGGGTAATATTTGTCTTCTTTATTATCATGATTCTTGTTATTTAATTATTTGTCTTCTTTATTTTTGGAGGAATATTTACTAATTATATCTGCCAAACTGTGAATTGAGTTTAGCGTCTCTTCCTCTTAAATTTCCGTCACGCTAATTGTTTTAGTAAGGCTGCGAACTAATGCTACTTTAAGATTTCTGTCTGTGCTTGTGGCACCCTCGAAACACAAAACACACGATAAGCGCTTCAATGTGAGTCAGCCGTTGACGCAAACACAACTGAATCATCGCTGCTACAAACTGTGGTGTTGAGGCACTATTTATGAAGCCCTGAAACAAAAATGGAAAAATACATGAAAACCTGCCAGAACATAAAGATCAAATTAAAAGAAACATATCAGTTTTCTTCTTATCTCCCTGTTTTGTATAAAAACAGAAAAAGAATTCAATGTAACGATAGAAACTGGCTTTATAAAGTGTAATTACTGCACGAACTGCAGTGCTCATGTGTTGGACATGTGCCTTTAAGGGGCGTGGCTGAGTGAGTGACATCAGGAGCAAGAGTCTGGTTGGCCGGTTCGTCTGGGTGTGAGCACTTGGGCATGTGTTGTGGCTTACAGCAGCTCAAGTGTTCTCCTTTTGTATTTGTGCGTTTGTCCCGAATGTGCACCGGCAACTGCCGACATGCGACGTCGTAACAGTACCTGAATTGATTCATTTCTGTGTTAAATCATTCGAGCAGCTTGCTTGTAACTTACATTTTGGCTCTCAACACAAAGCAAAAAAATCAAGTTCTAGCTACAACTCTTTCTTACTTTACGTGTCATTTGAATGTATTTGTTTCATTTGTTTCCGGATGTTGCCTTTCCCAGATATCTTTTGCAAGTATAAATTCTTTCAGCTCACGTCTGCTGCTAACGACCTAGTGAAAAAGCCCAAACCGGTTGTATTTGTTTGCAAATGTGATTTTTTTTTTTTTACAAGCTATTTCAGAGCAGTAATGTGTCTACATTATGTTAGTAAGCCATTTCTCCATAAAAACGCATTGACAAAACAATAGGCACCCAAAGCTCAAAGTTGCCAAAATTGATGAATGCTTAACATCTGGAAATGGCGGAACGGCTCATTTGAGACTCTAACACGGCTACATTACTCATCTTTTCTTTGTTACTTGATTTACGCAATGACGCTAATTATGGGAGACGCTCGGGTGGCATTACGTTATTCATTTGCTGTTCTTCAAAGCAGGCCGCAAACGCTACCGTACTTATTTCATTGTTTTATTTTTATGATTCTTATTTATTTTTTTAGTTCCAATAGTACGGGGCTCCTCTTATCACTGTGTACTTGTTTGAATTCAGTCAGCAATATTTTATTTGAGTTGAATCATTTATTTTAGCAGGAAGGTCACATTGTGATAAAATCTTCCTTTTTGTCCAAGGAGGCTGGAAAGCAAACGATAAAAAGTTTCATAAACAGATACCAAGAAAAACAGTCAATCACTGCGAAGGGGGCGATGAAAAAGATTAGAAAAAGAAGTAAGAGAAAAAGAGAAGTATTAGTAGAAAAAAAAAAGACAAAGTGCCTTCACATCGCAGCTATTAGCATAGCTAACGTAGCTATCACAGCCATCTCACCTTTACATCCAAAAATAGAAAGACAAAACATTATTATTATTATTATTATTATTTTTGAACCACTAACGAAACCTACTCGTCTTCTATCATCTCGTTTGCATAACGGTGCTAAAACTAGGTCGGTCGATTTCACTCCTGTGTAGCACTAATGACTTTATTGAAGGATTCATCAGTCTGGTGTCTCCTTCTGACGCAGGGAGAAGAGTTGACATTGCTTCACGAGGCGTTTGTGAACACTGGCACGCGTGGGTAGCGCCACTTGTTTGGCAATTTGTCCCCCGTCACCAAGGAGAAGTGGAAGGTAGTAGTACCTGTGGGACAGGCCCGACGCTAAGTGTGATGTAGCGAGACAGGCCAGCGGTGAGCCGCGATCGCTTTTTAAGCATCAAACAGTGGCCGGAAGGCCCCGGGAGTCAGGTGACGACAGGCTGCAAATGAAGATGAATCCGGCTCATTTCTCGGGTGTCAGAAACACAATCTTTTTATGAGGTGTTGCGAGCGAGCCGCAAAACAGCAGAATTGGAATCATTTGAATTTTCAAACCTACCAAATTACAGTTGCTGGTCTGGCGGTTAGCTAGCAAGCTAGTTAGCCAGCGAAGTTGACTGATGGTTTGACTTTTGAGGCATTTGCATGAAAAACATGACAAGTGTTTGTCATTTTGTGACACTTATTATTGCTGCACGCCTGTCACCACGGTAACATACTCCTAGTGCATTCTATTGCTGTTCACCTCACACCGGCGTGTTGCCAAGGCGACGCGTGACGATGCCCCTCTCGCGGTCATCGCGCTCAGCGTCACCAGCGGCCTCTTGAAGACGGCCAGCGGTGAATGACAACAGCGCCTTTGATGCGAAGCATCACGCAACACCCGGGGGGGGGCTGACTTTCACAGCCTGGCCTGCCGGGATCTGGAACACAGCCGCCTGGACAAAAAACACTGCAGACGACATCACATGGCATCCATCCATCCATCCATCCATTTTCTACCGGGAGGCGTCCGAATCAGATGGCCCGGCCACCTCATCTGGCTCCTCTCGATGCGGAGGAGCAGCGGCTCGTTAGTTACCGAGCTAGTAAACTAGTCCTTAGTCAGTCAGTCAGTTAATTCAAAACTACTACTGAACCAAAAGTAGGACCTTTTGGTGGCGATAGTAAGCCAGTTCATTCGTTAGTTAGTTAGTTAGCTAGCTAGTTGCATTATGCAAAACACAACCAAACTCAGCTAAATCTTATAATTTTCTATGGGACAGTTAGTTAGTTACTTACTTACTTAGTGAGCTGATTAGTTAGTTTGTTCCTTTGTTCACGGAGTCACGCTTCATGACTGTCGTCCAAATAAACGAACTCGATAGTTCATCAGTTGCATTATGAAAAAAACGTCAACATTTTGTGGGTGGGTGTGGGGTTAGGTTGGTTGGTTAGTAGTTAGTTAATTCATGAGTCAGTTAGTTAGTGATTCTAAATCTAACCAATGTCATCGAAATTAACTAACTAGTTAATTAGTTGTATTATGACGAAAACTATTGAACCAAATGCTTTGAAATGTTTGGGTTGTGTGGGAAGATTAGTTAGTTAGTTAGTTGAATCATGCTAAAAATGTTATCAAAATGGACTAACTAGATAGTTAATGATTTCCTCACGCAAAATACTATTTCAGCAAATTTGGGGGGATGGGAAGCTGAGTTAGCTTGTTCAATAGTTATTTAATTTGTGACTTACTTGGGTTGTTAAATCCTAAAACTAATCAACGTCATCAACATTTTGAAGAGGAGTAGGAAGGTTAGTTAGTTCATTCATTCATCCTTTAGTTCCTACGTTTGTTCATCCCTTCATTCGTTCTTTCCTTCAATAGTCGAACGGCGCTAAAAACGACTCATTTGTGGGAAAATAAGCCGTGCCATTTTGAAGGAACCTAAACTCATTCTCCGGCTGACTCACCGCCAGCACTTCACTCACTTGCGTCAGCAGAGCAACACGGCCGCAACGACCTTCCTGTGACCTGAGGGCCACACGAGACATAAGACATAAGACATTGATGAGCAGCACAGAGAACAGAGCGAGAAGCGAACGGCGGTGCGGACGCAGCTAATTACGGGAAGTGAAACGGACGCTCAGGTGGGTCTTTTTGTCTCATCCTTCCCCCCTCCTCGACCTCCCCTGCGGCGGCTCTCAGACATAAATAGACGCTGACCTATGGTGAACACGCTCAACTGTATTAACATAATCTCTTTCGCGTATTTTGTGGGATTATTATGGTTATTATTATTAGGATTATTTTGAAATGCTTGATGTCCTCTATTTGACCGTCGCTGTAAAATGATGCAGAATCAGTCACTGTTCAAGTGTAATTAGCAGCGCGGGGCTTATTCCACCTCTTAACACTTACCGCTATCATGTCGCAATCATGCAAAGCATCAATACGTTACAAAAGTACGTACATCATCTGGAGCAGTTGACAATCCAAAACATAAAATGCAAATCAGATACATCATACGCATCAGCGATGCCGATTATTAAATGTATTCACGTGCGCAGATTGCTACAGATGTGTTTCGCTAGTCGAACAGTTTTGCTCTTAGCAAACAATTCGAGGAAAGAAAAATGCTGATGTGAGGATGAATTTGAAATGTGATTGGTTAAAGAAACTGTCCGATTGCTAACAATGGGCCGGCGCCACTGATCCTGAAGGCCTTGGGCAAATTACATTCAGGCTGAAATTGGATTGGACAAATCCAACATCCGAAGCGAGCAGCTCAGTGAAATGCTACAAAATGAAGAGAATACACTGATGGGAATAGTTGAATACAATTTCATGGAACAAGTGTTAGCATTTAGGTTGTAAATATAGGTCAGCGCTTCTGATAGTGGCTAGGCCACAAAATAAAGCCTTGCGGGCTCCGACGTCCCAAATGCTAATTTGGATCCGTGACTAACTCAAAGGGGGCCTCCAACATGCGCTAATCCCGTTTGTGTGGCCCTTAATCCTAAAAAAAAAATGCATGCTAACGATGAAGCGCAAATGGAGATATAATGTCATGGATTGATAAGCCAATTGAAGGAGAAAGGAGAAGGCAGCCATGCAAACCTGTTAAGAGCTCACCTGGGAGCGGTGTGCATGCACGCGCGCGCGCGCACACACACACATGGCATTGACGATTCAACAGAGTTCATATGAAAAGCAGCAGCAAAAGAGGACATTATTCACTCCCTCTGTGTCTTTTTCATCAAAGTCATTTTGCTAAATTATTCAAATGAAAAACGGCCGTCGACTAAACCGTTACGTAACACGGCGGGCGGTGAACGGGTAACAAAAGGCGTCGCCACGTGGCGCCAAATTCGATTCGATTGGATTCGATTGGATTGTGTGTTTCTGTAAAGTAAAAGTTGAGCTGGCTTTCCTGCTTCGCGTGTGCAGAAAACATGAAGTCGAGGAGATATGAGATGGGCTAAGCCTCACGATGCAGCTGCAGTGTTCGGATCAAGTTCATTCACAGAATGCTGCAAAACTAACCCAAAAAGTTCTTTCTTACTTGAAAAAGAATCATTGTCGCATTTCTTAATAAATGTAAGTCATTCGATTTTTTTTAGTTTATTTTGATTATTGAATTTTCATTTTTATGGAGTAAAGCAATGTGAAAATAATATTGAAAAGAGCACACTTTTCGCAGAGAAAAGGCAGAATGAAAAGTCCAAAGTGACAGCCAGCGTGTGGAGAGAGGCTATGCACTGGCGTGTCTGCTTTAGAGTGCCTCATTGTTGCGGCGTGGAAGAGCCCTATGACGACCTGGTGGAACATATCGTAGCCACCGGTGGCTTTAACGGGTGTACATTTTCGGGGATCAAACATTTAGGCAGAAGATAGACGCTCAACAAAGTAGTATCCAATGTTCCAGGTAATATTACTTGCATTTGATTGACAGTTGGCGGCACGGTGGACGACTGGTTATCACATCTGCCTCACAGTTTTGAGGACCGGGGTTCAAATCCCGGCCCCGCCTGTGTGGAGTTTGCATGTTCTCCCTGCGCCCGCGTGGCTTTTCTCCGGGTACTCCGGGTTCCTCCCACATCCCCAAAACATCCCAGGGTGGGTTCATTGAAAACTCGAAATTGCCCGTAGGTGCGAATGATTGTTTGTGTCTATGTGCCCTGCAATTGGCTGGCGACCGGTTCAGGGTGTACCCCGCCAAACGCCCGGAGATGGACGGGAAGGGCTCCGGCACGCCCGCGAGCCGCGTGAGGAGAAGCGGATCGGGAGACGATTGACAGTGGAAAGTTGAGCAGTTTTTCAAATGATTTTGGGTTTTTTTCAGTCATTCAAATTTGGCAGGCTTGTTAACAACACTTCTCTGCGGTGTGTCCGATTTACAAGACACATTTATTTCCATTTTACAACGAACTTTAGTTTTTTTTTTTTGAAGGTGGCGCATCATTATTGGCTACATGAACGCTGACCTTTAGCCGAGACATTTTCCAGCACGGCGTCGCTCCGGGGCCTCCGCTGACACAACACCATCTGATGCTTTTTTTTTATTTTCTGCAATAGAATTTTCTTTCTTTCAACAACAATACAATTGAGAATAAGACCCCTAAATTGTCCATAGGTGTGAACGTGAGCACGAATGCTTATTTTGTATGTCTCTTATGTGATTGAAGTTTCAATCAGCTGATGAAATGTGGCTACAAATATAGACTTTTGTAAGAGAAATGCACAATTGCGCAAAGCTCGCTGCGAAATAGCAGAAATGAGATTTCTGGAGCCCGCAGCTGTCACCTTCCTCAGGGTGGGGAGCGCCAGAATCAGTGAGGCCCGGGCGGGCGAAGGCCTCATCACGAGGACGCCAGAAGGACGACAAGGTCCTGATTGGAAGACTTCATTAGGCAGCAGGTCATTTTCGTATCCTACATATATCTGGATAGAGGAAAGAAAGATGGATTCTTTTTGGGTCCTTTTGTCCCCAGTCATGTCCGCTTCACAGTTCTCCTTGTTCCCAGGCCATGTCCGCTTTACTCCTTTTTTTTTGGGCAGGATCTTAAAAAAGCATGCAAAATTCCGCCACCTCGGCTCAGCACGCATCCTTCCAGCCCTCTGAAGACTTTTAGGTTTCCGGCCTTCCTGGACAGTCATTACGCATACGCATATGTTGGAAGTTCATGCGAAACTCAACCTCTTGGAAGGGAGCAGTTTTTTGGGGGGGTTCTCTTTTTCACCAACATGTGAAACCACTTTGTGCTGTCGTTTTTTTTCACCTGGACTTTATTTCAATGATGTGATTCAAATGTAATCTACGAATCATTCAGTGGGAAAAGTACCAAATCCAAAGTGCTGTTGTTTTGTGGCGTTACGGTCTTTTGCTTCCCCCCTGAAATAAAAGTTTCCACTGTGATGAATCATTCTATTTCTATTTGTCACTCTGCCTTTGAATCTTTTGGCGCCGCACATAAATCACTGACCGTCCCCGAGCGAGCGCGTTGCTCTTACTCGACGCTCATCATCTTCCTTTTTGCGTCTTTGGATGCGATCCTCACGGCGGCGTCCGCGGTAACGATTGAAGCGCCTCCGTCCGTCCGTCCGTACGTCCTTCCATCCCTCGAGTGGCGTTATGTAACTGAGATGCCCCCCAAAAATAACCACAAAGTCATGGGGAGGGAAAGGGAATGTGAAACAGAGGGAACGTGAGGAGGTCATCCTGGGCTCTGCATAATATTGTTGTACGCCAATAGAACTAAATAGAGGAAAATCTGTTTAAAAAACACTTCAATTCAAACGTATCACAAATAAGATGGAAAACATTGTACTTGAATAAATGTTTAAAAACCATTCTGCGAGATGAAATGCAAATGTTGCGTAGTAGGCCTACGTGTTCATCGAAAACGTGGCAGTGGGTCAATTCCTAAAACGTATAAAATTCCATTATTATTGTCAGCCATGATGACATCATGCACAGTTTGAAAACAAAAATTCAATTAAAGGTATTGCGCATAACATTGAAATCAAAATGGAATTTCTTAAAGATGAAATGCAAATGTATTGTTCTTCAAAGTACATATAATTGAACTGTACTTCGACTTACTTCCTTAACTGAGTCGAATGGTCTTAAATGCACTCGCAATTTTTTTTTAAAGTCTCAATTTGTGTTTCCTTTCTCTTGAGTGGTTGATAATATATTATTCTTCATTTTAATGTCTGCTTCTGTTTCACGTTTAAAAGGTATTTCATTTGATTTTGTATTGAATTCACAGTCTTTGGTGTATCACGAGAGGGAGTTTGAGCACATTTGGAGAATCACGGTCATAGATCACACGTGCTGCAAAGAGTCCAACGAACTGAACTCCGTCATCGTCATCATCACCGTCGACATTTTCAGAGAGGTCTAATGACGAGCGGAAAAGGGCGGGAAGTGGGATAACGTTGTCGAGAGGGACGCTGGGCTCGCATTCACCAGAACAAACGCGAAGACATCAATCAATCAATCAATACGTGCCACTAAGTTCCTCCCAAGCTTATTGACTGTCAAGCGGTTTGATGTATTATTCGTGAGCCAGCGAGTCAATCGACACCAGACTCAACTCATGCAGACGCAAACAAAGAAGAGTTTCACAACTACTGTGACTCGGTAAGCTGCAGAAGATAAAGAATGTATTCCTTTGACTGTTGTGATATTGTCTGTGTACATGAATTGATAATTGTGTTCAAATATCCCTTGCCGAAAGGGCTATAACACTGCAACTACCGATGCTAATCATTAGCCCGTCTATGGCATTTTGTATCGTTTACTAGCATAAAGCCTAGGGGATTGTCGTTGTTTGATTTTTAGTTTGACAGGTCACTTCAACCGGGAGTGGCAAGAAGCAGCTTGAACAGGAGCGACTCTACGATCAGGGGTTTAGGTGGGAGGGATTGGGTGGAACAAACCATTTTTTTAGGAGAGGGCTGTGGGTTGCTGTATTTTTGTTGTTAAAATAATACGTTGCAGCCAAGCACTGTTTCGTTCCATGCTTTGCCAGTAAATAAGAAAAACTAATTCCTCAAATTTCAGGGGTGCTGGGATTCAATTTATGGGTGCTAGAGCAGAGCGTCCCCGAAAATCGGCAACACTGTCAATGGTCCGTTTCAAAGGACATCAACCGTCTGGTGAAACAAACCAGAAAAGAAGTGCAGACAACACATACTTGCACACATGCACACACAGAAACAGGAAGGCCGGGTCTTGTTACACAAGGTTTCGTTTTGACACGCCCGACTCCCCCCCGCCGTGATGTACGAGCGTTCTTCAAACGGTGCTACACATGCCTCGATATGTGAACCTTGAACCCCGCGGGCCTGACAGTCCTCAGACCACATTGATTCTCGTCATCTTTTCCCTCTCTTCCGAATCGTCCTCTCCGAATCGAAGCGCACAAAAGCCAAGTGGAAGTCCGTCTGGAATCGGCTCTATAAAGGTCAAATGTGTGAAGGGAATACAAGCAGAGACCCACGTAAATAAAAAGCATGTCAACGGAGCCTTGTAAAAAAGCTCCACATGCAATAAAAATCCATTTATGTGCACTTTGTGCACATAAATGGAACAATAAAATTAAAGGCGAATAGTTCAATGAATCCAGCTTTTAGTGCAGACATGAGCCGAACGCAGCCCTATGGGGGCACGAGCAAGTCCAAACTGTAGGCCGGTCCCGAGCCCGGATAAATGCAGAGGGTTGCGTCAGGGAGGGCATCCGGCTTAAAACTTTGCCAAACAAATATCAGCGTTCTTCCAGACCGGATCGGTCGTGGCCCGGGTTAACAACGTCCGCCATCGGCGCCGTCAACCTGCAGGGCGCCTGTGGAAATTCAGCTACTGTGGGTCGAAGTTGAAGAAGAAGAACCGGTGGAAAGCGGGTTCTTCGGCAGAAAGAGAAGAGGAAAGCACAGAGCCTAGAACTGAATGCGGGGACTTTGAATGTTGGGACTATGACAGGAAAATCTCGGGAGTTGGTTGACATGATGATTAGGAGAAAGGCTGATGATATATTGTGAGCCTTTTATTTATTTATATTCTTTGCCTTGAGGATGTTGATGGAAAAGTACAGAGAAGGTCAGAAGGAGCTACATTGTGGCTTTGTAGATCTAGAGAAAGCCTATGACAGAGTACCCAGAGAGGAACTGTGGTACTGCATGCGGAGGTCTGGAGTGGCAGACAAATATGTTAGAATAATACAGGACATGTACGAGGGCAGCAGAACAGCGGTGAGGTGTGACAGACGAATTTAAGGTGGAGGTGGGACTGCATCAGGGATCCGCCCTGAGCCCCTTCCTGTTTGCAGTGGTGATGGATGGGCTGACAGATGAGGTGAGACTGGAATCCCCGTGGACCGTGATGTTCGCAGATGACATTGTGATCTGCAGTGAAAGCAGGGAGCAGGTGGAGGAACAGTTCGAAAGATGGAGGCATGCGCTGGAAAGCAGAGGAATGAAGATGAGCCGAAGTAAAACAGAATATATGTGCATGAATGAGAGGGGTGGTGGGGGAAGAGTGAGGCTACAAGGAGAAGAGATAGCGAGGGTGGAGGACTTGAAATACTTGGGGTCAACCGTCCAGAGCAATGGTGAGTGTGGTCAGGAAGTGAAGAAGCAGTCCCCAGCGGGAGCGCTCTCCAGCACCCCCTCCAAGGACTCCACAAAGGGTGGGTACTCTGAACTGCTGTTTGGCGCATAGGCACAAACAACAGTCAGGACCCGTCCGCCCACCCGAAGGCGGAGGGAGGCTACCCTCTCGTCCACCGGGGGGAACCCCAACGTACAGGCGCCGAGCCGGGGGGCAATAAGTATACCCACACATGCTCGCCGCCTCTCACCGTGGGCAACTCCAGAGTGGAAGAGAGTCCGACCCCTCTCGAGAGGACTGGTACCAGAGCCCAAGCTGTGCGTGGAGGCGAGTCCGACTATATCTAGTCGGAACTTCTCGACCTCACACACCAGCACGGGGGACCCACGTTACCCTTTCGGGCTGTGCCCGGCCGGGCCGCCAGGCGCTCGCCTTCGAGCCCCACCCGGTGACCCGCGTCTGGGCAAGGGAAACCTGAGTCCATTGTTTGTCGTCATGATAAGGGGTCTTTGAGCCGTGCTTTGTCCGGTCCCTCACCTAGGACCTGCTTGCAACGCTTCCGTTGCCGTTTGTTGAACGATTAATTATCGATTTGTAAAAATGACAACATTTTTGAAAGGGTTGGCGTCTCGCTCAAGGGAGAATCCAGTCGGGTTTTTCGGGCACATTTTGTGTGTTTGTGCAGGTGTACCTAATGTTTTGACCCTTGTTCAGCGATACAGCGTGTGAGCTTTTCGCCATCATCGTGACACGTATAGATGTTGTTTTTTTTCAGCGCTATCTGCTGTAATCAGAACTTCCATCCATCACTGTTTGCATAATACCCCATAATCCATATTTATGAACAGTATGTACGCATATGTATGCATCAACGCGAACGGGGAAGGGGAGGGGCTAGTGTCAGGGGACATTTTCCGGCGTGTCGGGGCTCCCTTTGAAGACGAAATGTCGTGCCGCAGCGCAACTCCGTGAGGCCGCACGCATGGCGGAATATTAAAATGTCTATTCGGGCTACGTTCTTTTATTTTCAAAGAAAACAATAAAATAAACAGGCCTTTTTACGGTGAGCTGTAAAACTAGCAGTCTGCTCTGGTTGCTAAGCAATATCCAGCCGCACAATGGAGAGACAAGTCTTACTTTGAATAATGTATTCTATCTTCATGCAGAGGGAATTTTAATCTAAGATATGAACTATTTATTATGTTATAACTAGCATTATGTTGTTGGCATATCAGCTGTGGATGAATTTTTGCCCTGTGTGTTAGCAGAACGATGTCAAGTCAATGTAACACACTGTACGACTATGTTAAAATGATGCAAAACATCAGAACTTGAAGCAATAGCGTGTCACATGACATCGGGACGCATCTGCCCAATAGTGACCTTTTCACTTCATGGTGTACTCGCTTTTGTTGTCAGGTGTTTTCTATCTCGGCTGAAAATGGTATCGGTGCATCGCCAGTCCAAAAAAATTGTGTAAGACTGTGTGCGACGATTTATCAAATATGTAAAAACTATGTAACACTGCGTCAGAATACATATAAAACTATGTGAGGCTATGGGAAGCCTACGGAAAAATGGCGTCACCCTACATAAGACTAACATGTACCACTGTATAAGACAATGTAAAAATGAAGTAAGACTATGTAAATATGAGAAATGAGAAAAATCAATGTAAAAATTCAAACGTTAGTGCCTGTACTCGTAAGTGGCATCAGTCGATCCCGAGTTAAAACTATCGAACGCGTTACAGTTCAAATACCGCAAGACTACTGTATGTAAAAACTATGTAACTATACATAAAAGAATGAAGAAGAAATATATATAAAACTGCAAAAGCCTATGTAAAAACTATGTACCGCCGTCTGCATAAAAAATAACGGAAGACTTTGCAAAACTATGTAAAAACTATGTGCGAGAATGTAAATATGATGTAACGCTGTGTAAGACGAAATAAAAACGAAGCAACGCGTCGTGAGACTACGGACAAAAACAACAACGACAACAAATGTGTCGCGGTAATGTGTCCTTGCCAAATGCAGACGTAAACATGATCTGTATTAACGCCGTTCGTCGCATCGACGTAAACACGGGAGGTCACGCACCAGCCTAGGCGGCGGCGCCTGCTGACCCGGAGTTTGACCCCCGGGACGACGGGGGGGGCGCGACCATCCATCCATCACGGGCCCGGCGTGGCCGCGGTGAGCGTTTGTGACGGGGCCGCACGCCGAGAGGATGAGAACAACCATGGCGAGGGCCCGGTTCAAAGGTCAGCGCCTGTTCCCACAGTAGCAAAGGAGGTCGAAAGGGACGTTGCGTGCGTTCGCCACGTCGTCCACGCACTTGCCGCTGTTCGTTCGCAAGTAGGTCAAAGCGAGCGAGAGTTGGCTTCAAAGTAGCTTGCTGCCACGTACGGCAAAATGATTCGGATTCGAAGAGGGTAACGGAAGGGAAAATACAATTCTTAAGCAAAAAGTCTGAAAGAAAAAAAATATTTTTTGTGTTAAAAAAAAATGTAATAAAACAGTTCGACAAAGAACAACATTCAGAATTTTATAATAAAAATCCTTTTAAGATGGGGAAAAAAAATGTCATAATTTTAGAAACTGCAATCCTAATGAAGTCGGGACATTGTGTCAAACTTCAATCAAAATAGAATTCAATGATTTGCAAATCCTTGTCAACGTATATTCACTACAAAGACAAGATATTCAATCTTCAAATTGATCAACTTCATTGCTTTGTTGCAAAGAGTCACTCACTTTGAATTTGATGCGTGCAAGATGTTCCCAAAAAAAGCACCTGTTTGGAACATTGTACAGGTGAACAGGTTCATTCGAAACAGGTAAGCGTCACGATTGGGTATAAAAGGAGCAGTTGTGCACTAGCAAGGATGGGCCGAGGTTCGCCACAACAATTTTGTCATCAAATTCAGAATTGTATTGCTTGTATGTTTGCTCTCTGGAGTGTTTCTTCTTTCTTGCCCTCATTCTCGTGTCCCTGCTTTCACCCTCGACTTCTGTGCAGGTACACTCAGCCCAAAACCCGCAAGGCCCGCAACCCTCCCCTCCATCAGAGGAGAGAACTCCTGCAGTGTTATTACTCTGACGGACGCCATTAAGCTTTTTACCCCCCGGGCGATCGATGCCTCGCACCGGAGGGATGTTTATCTCCTGCAGGCTTTCTTATCACCGAGACAGAAAGCGAGCGAGCGAGAGAGAAAAGCGAGAAGGGAAGAGAACACCTTGTTCGAGCAGGATGTTGACTTTTTAATTCAGGTCTCACGCCGTTTTGCCACCTTTGGAATTGCCACAATCCAACTTTGACACCTACGAGATTAGCGGCGTGCGGGCGAAAAGGCAGCGGACAGGTAGAAATGGCAAAAACAAGTCGAAATGTAACCTTCAAAAAACCCTTGGCTGCTCAGTGGACTGAGGTTAACGAACCTGACCCTCGCATTTCCAAAGGGCTCACGATCAATCTAACGGTGTTAGATTCAAATGGAAGAAAAAAAAATGAGGATTTTTCTATGGGGGAGGGTCATTTTTGTTCAAGGGGTTTAAAAAAAAAATGAACATTTTTAACTTTCAAAGAAAAAAATGAATATTTGAGGAAAAGTGAATTTCATAAGAAAGAAAAACATTTCTTTTACAATGATGAAAAGTGCTGAGAAAAGAGAATTTTAAAGAAGGAAAGAAGGAAATATTGGCAAAAGAAAAAAACTATAAAGGGAAAAAAGACATTTCTGAGGAATAAAGGAGGACAGAAATTGAATATCATTATCATATTATCTAATATCTATTTTTTAAATAGAAGTTATTTTAAGATGCCAAATGTATTAATTATTATTATTATTTGTTTTAGAAGATTTTTCTACTCTTATGGATATCTTTTTGGAGAAAAAAAGGTAATTATAACTTTTTTTTAAAAAAAAGCATTTGAAGTTGGTAAGCAATTTTTCCTTTTTTGAAGAAAAACTTTCATTTCAGATGCCAAATTTGCTGGTTTATTCTTTTTTAGAGAAAACAGTTATTTTCCGAGGGGAAAATGTATATTTGTCTGAGAAAAAAAAAGGTAATTTGAAGAGAAAAAAATGATTTTTTACATTCAAAAACCTAACATGAAGAGAATAATAATTGAAAGAACTTCCTTCTCTCAGGACAAAATATTGGCCCTTCCACTCCTCTGGAGAGCTGCAAAAGAAAAACATCATGTCATGAAATTCCAATCAATCGAATGAATTTGAACGGTTCTTTTTTCTGGAACAGGTGCGATCGTTACAACGACAAAGCTGGTGGCGACCCGCAACTTTTGCGCACTGGCGTTCACTCAACCGCGATGCGTCGCACGTTCGAGCCGTCTGTCGGATTGCGCCTGACGCACAACGCGACATCCGTGTTTGGAATTTGGAAGGTCGGCTTTCCCCGTGGCGCTTTTTGCTTGCCGATAAACCAAATAATAAAAAACAGGACCATCCGAGCGTATCTGCGGTCACGAGCTTCTGCTGCTGCTGCTGCTGCTGAGCTTTAGATAAGAACGTCAGTAATCTCAGGTCTCGGTATCACGCCGGCATCAAAAGCACGACCCCAATCCCGCAGCCGATATGCTGTATCGGTTATTTATAGCCCATTGAACTATACTTGGAAAGCATCGTTTGACCTGATTGGTTTTAAACACGTTGCACAAAAAACGATTACTTCTGTGGCCAAGAACGTCTACGTATTGAAGAAAATCATTTTATGAGGGGGGGAAAAAACAACATGAGGACAAACATGTTTTTAGGAAAATAAATGCTTGTGGAAAAATGATTATTGTTTTAATATTGCCATACATTTATATATTTCATTTCAGATTTCCTTTTTTGAAGAGAAAAAAAACTATATTTCAACCAATTACATTTGAACCAACTCAGAAGTGAGAATTACAAAATATCCGTTGGTGGCGCTAATGCGCCATTTTGCTGGTTTGCCAGCCGTCAAAGAAGAAGAGCAACACGAAAAGAGAACACATCAGTTGTGCTCGCATATTCCGTGTTTGCAAGAGCAAATTTTATTACTGTGCTTTTTTTTCCAGTACAATACTTCTGCGTATAATTAATTGGGTTTCAATTTGGAAAGATCGGTCGTCGCGAAACAAATTCAACTTGTATCTCAAAGCATTATGAAGTATTATGAAGCATATCCACATTGATTTTACGATTGAATCACTTTCTATTCAATCTAAAGGCCACCTCGTTCCCCTCGCGGTACGCGCTGGAGCTTGACGTGGCGCTGCCAGGGGCTCGGGCGCCCGCCTTAATTGCTCGTCCGCTCGTATGAATCGGGGCTCAGCTCGCCGATCGCCGTCAACCGCAGCGTGTCCGGCCTAATTGCAACCGTTAACCTCAAAGTCACTCCGGCGAATGAAACTGACAAGTCGTCAAGCCGCTACCGTCGCTTAACCGCGACTCATTTTTCCCGTTTAGCCGAGCGCTAACGCTGACGCGGCAAAGTGCAGGGTTGCGCATTTTATACAGCGGTCAAATGTTCATTAATTCCGCCCCGAGGTTCTACCTTTAAAGCTGCCTGGGAAGTTCCGATAAAACGCACATTAATATTCACTGGAGTTTCAGTTTCCCTTCAAGGCCTACATCACAACGATTGAATTCCCAATTGTCCTGCTCGAGAGAGATGCTGTGGAAAGGCCAGAGAAAAAGAGTATCGTTAGCCTAATAGCCGCATACTTTTCAAATTTGAAAAGAACAAATGTATATATATATATATATATATTGTTTTCTTTTTAGCAAGCATATTGGCATATTTTTTATTGACTTGGAAACAGTAAGTTAAAAATGACTCGGGCAATTATGCTAGTCGGCTAACGATATGCTATTTGCAGTAATCGCTTTGGATTAGCATTTTTTTTTTCTTGAAATATTACAAATTTATTCTCATAGGTTTTATCCTTCATTTTTCTTCTAGAAAATATTACATATTTTTTCTCCTGAAATGTTGCAACTTTATTGTTGTAAGATTACGACTATTTTCTTGAACTATAATGACTTGATTCTCGTAAAATCGCACTTTAAAAAAAATAATGTAATATCTGTTCTTATAAGATTTAAAAAAAGAAATCTTGAAATATTATAACTTTATTTTCGCAAAATTGTTCCTTTTTTCTGGAACTATTATGACTATGCCTGTAAGATTGACACTTTTTTCTTGAAATATGAAAACATTATTATCGTAAGGTTTTTCTTGGTATATTACAACTTAAATCTCATAAGATTGCAACTTTTTCTTGAAGTATTATGACATGATTTTTATATATTTCTTGAAATATTTTACTAAAATGCTTATTTTCGAGAAAAACATACGCCATTAATCTAGCAAGACTGCAGCTTTTGTCTTCAATTATCAATTGGAGTATATGTTTTTGGAGGATTTGATGTTCGCTCCGTCTCGGCCCGAAACACTTTGAAGGTGAACATCACAAGATCCGAGCGCGATACGTCCTGGTTTTTGCCACAAGTACTTTGAGGCAATGCCAGGGCATCTTTTCGACATCATGAATATTCTGTCCACCGTTTTGATCAGGTGCCAAATGTTGCGTAACAGCAAATATCAAAGATATTCGCCATTCGTTTTCCGAAGGCGAGTGAAGTTCTGGAAAACTCTGGCGGCGTTCCATACGTCCTCGCTGGAGGCGGCGTATGAATAATGTAAAGACGTTATGCATATGCATCAGCTCCAGTGTAACTGGGAGGGAAATCCCAAGTGTTGGAGGTGTTGTTTTATTAATCGAGCTGCGGATCCTATATGCTTCATGCTCATCGATGCTACTTTACAGATGACTACAGAGGGTCCCAAAATCATGTACAGTCAACAGTGAGGATGCATTCCTCACCGCACAGAATTGTTTTTGGAAATATGCCTTTTTTTTTTTTTTTGCCCCTCATGAATTTCTGCTCAAACATATGACATTTTTTGTCCTCATTAAACAAAAATGTTTACAATCAGAAAAATAAGTATCTTTTCCTCATAAAATTGCGTGTCTCAGAAAAAAAAATTATATTTCCTTCAAAAAAATACAATTTTTATATATTTGTCCGCATGAATTTCATGATTTCCCTCTGTATTTTACATTTTTGTCTTTGTAAAATTCAAATAATGAAAACTTTTTCTTATGAAACAACACATCTGTAGACTTCAGTAGCACCCTATCACTGAGAAGTAATTGATGAGTAAGTACAATGAACTTCGTACTTGACACACATTTAAACGTATTAAAACACACTTGTTAACACTTTTAAACACCCCAAAAATGTATCGAAAACACTATGGGCTGTTCTGATGTACGCCGGCCCACAAAATTCCCCAAAAGCGGGTCTAACTCGCGCAGCGCTACGCCACGTGCAGCGCTACACTTAGAAAATAGAACCCTTCTTATTGAATGTGTGTGACAGATATCTGTCTTTAAGAGGCGGAGCGTAGCGGGATGGCGTGTGACATCGGCGAGTCTGTGTGTGAGCCGCGGTCGACCGCAGCTTCACGCGTGTGCGTGCTCGTTGTGTGAGAAAAATGAGATTTCCGCAATAAGTTGGATACAGTCCACAAAAAAATCTGCAATGTACCTCGCAAGCCGTACAACTTGCTTGTCTAAGTTGGCTGTAACGAGTTTCACTCTGACCAACCAATGAGAACGGAGGCTATTGTCAGGCCGATTTGAAATCAGAAATGATTGCCAATTACGTTTCAGTTACATGTAGCCAGCACTACTGATTTTGAAGGCCCTGGGCAGATTACCTCGGTAACACATAGTGGCGGAAATCTGATTGGACAAAATAAAGAAAGAAATCAAAATATCTCACATACTGAAAACAGTGCAGCCAGGAGAAATGAAGAGAGTTGGGAGTAAATGAATACACAAAATGATCAACAGCAGAGAAAGCCTTGTTGATCTGTGCTAATAAAACCCAAAATCAAAACTAAATATGACTCATAGCGTGAGCACGTCTTTTTTGGGACACAATATCACAATTGTCATCATCCATAAACCCACCCTGCAAAAAAAAACAAAAAAACGTTTGACTCGAAAAGCGCAAAGTCGGCGATACCGCGGATTGACGGATGGGAAGATGATTTGCGAAACAGGTTGCCCGGCCAAATCAATATAAAGGACAAGAAATGACAAATGCCGGCAGTCGTCTTTCTCACGCCGCAGCGGAGAATCGAAGCGGGAACGAGGCAGAGACAAAGTGAGCGAGCGCTGACATGTCATATGGAAAAGCACATGGCGACCCACGAGCGGACGACGGATGGGTCGCCGGGCGAGTGAAGTTTCATAGTCGGGGAAGCCGCGTGAAGACTTTAACAGAGAATTACACGCAAGTCGCGGCAAGGACAGACTGACGAGTGGCCGACATTAAAAAAAAAAAAAAAACTTTGGCTATACTGGATCAAAGCATGGAACGTTGACAGAGTTTAAGGGAAAAGGAGCATAAATCATTGGACCATACCAATAAAATATGGCTATATTCTTATCAAATTGATGGTTTTTTTTCCCCAAAATATTCTTACTTTAATTCTCCTAAGATTATTTTTTTTTTTCCCCCTCGTAAGTCTTATGGTTGTTTTACGGGAGTCCACAATCTTAATGCGAACCCATAATAGGAAACGCCACAGACGTGCTAACTAGACTAGCATCAATCTCGCGGGGAATTATTCAAACAACTTGTATTTGAACACAAATGGGAGCAACACATGCAGACCGAGCATGCAACAATACTTATGCTTATATCCTTTATCCTCTTTAAATGACTCTAGCTTAGTGCCTCTTATGATCCAATCTTCATGTAGTATGTCTCTAGCTACTATGCAGAAAGAGCAGCACAATGCTCATTGAATTATCATGATACATCAACTATACATTTTTTCTATTCTATTCAATTGTTATGAGTGTTTGATTTGATAAAGTACAACAAGGTAGAGTGCTATTGTTCTGATCGAAAAAGCCTTCAAATGTGTTTTTTGAGCGCCTTGGATGGATGAATGGCATTGTCTCCTGACATTTCTTAACTTTATTCTTATGACAATGTGACCTTTTTTTTTCGGGAAATTTTATGATTATTACACTAAAATTGAAGCTTTTTTTCCCCCCTTAAAATATAATGATTTTATTCTCCCAAGATAATTTTTGATCTCATTAGATTAGGATTTTTGCTCATATGATTAAGATTTTTTTTGAAATATTAGAACAATATTGTCATATTTTTCTGTATTTTACATATATTCTCGTTAAGATTTTTTTTCTCATAAGATTCAGACTTTTTTCTTGTTTTGGTCACAAAATCTTTATCTCCACAATATTATTCTTGATTAAAAAAAAAAACTTTATTGTGGCGACATTAGGACTCTGTTAGATTATGTTTTTATTGTAAAAAGTCTGATATTATTCTCACAAAATGAGCAAAAACAGAAGATTCAAAACTTTTTCCTCGAAAAAAATACAACTTTGTTTGCGCGAGGTTATGAATGGAAAAAAAAAAAAAGACTTCTTGAAATATGAAAGCTTCTTTTAAAAAAAAAAAAAAGATTATTACTTATGCAGTGAAAAAATGCGACTCATTTAGAGAAGATCACTACCCATCCTGCCCCTCCTAAAAATGGGACAATTTTCATAAAATGCAAATCTTGATTCTTCTGAGCGAATTGTTACTAATGAGCAGCGGCGACGCACACGCTGCGCGTGGCGGCGGCGGCGGGCGCGCGCGTGACGCCTTCCTAGCTCGCCTTTGATCTCCGCAGCGGCCGTGATCTACATGATGTAACGGCTCCATTGAAATATCGTCAGTGCACAGAACAAAAAGGAAAGCGGGAAAAAAAAAAAACTAAAATTGAAGGAGCAGCAGCCCCCCAAAAACAACTCAAATATTCATGAAGAACTTCCGTAAGGCTCGGCACGGCTCGGAGGAACTTGATTTGCGTTGTTGGGAATCTTCTCGCCCGTGTCGCACTACGAAAGACGTACGCTCGCTTGCGTCGGCTGTCGTACTTTCGAGACGGGATCTTTCTTTCCGTTGACGTGACGAGAACAACGCTGTCATGTGCACGCCAGCTCAGTAGATGGCGATAGCAATTTGTGTTTCTTCAAGGTTACATCTTTCAAAACCAACAAATACAATTTGAATTTCATAAGAGAAATGCAATGTTTCTTGTAAGAAATAGTATTCTCATAAGATAAGATCTTTTTTTGTCCTTTCAAAAATACACCATTCAAATCTTGCCCTTTTTGAAATGACATTTTTCTTCTAAGATTAGGCTACGACATTTTCTTGTTCTCGGAAAGGTTATGACCTTTCCGTCACCGAAAAGAAATACACCTTTATTGTTACATTGTCTCAAAATAAATCAGAAAAAAAGTCTTTACTCTCGTGATGTTCATTGTTTTCTGAAGATTATTGACTTTTTTCTTTTCCACAGGAAAATTCCACTTTATTTTCCCAAAAATAAATGATTGTTTTCTCATGAGATTGGGACTTTTTTTTTTTTTTTTTTTTTTTTTTTTTAAATATGACTGTCTCGTACCAAACCAGTAAAAAAATAAAGACTATTTTTTTAGAAGTCTTTTCAGTGTGACTAATATACACCAGGTATCTTCATCCCAATTTCATGACATCATCAGGCAAGGGCGAGCAGACGACGGAGCGCGGCGCGAACCGAACGAGGCCGTCTCTCGGAAAGGTCTTTAGATCATCTCAGGAAACACTTCATCTTCGCGCAGATGTCGCAAATATTTACATGAGGTGCGTACAGACATTCAATCTCTGCCTGGCGCTTCCTCTCGCTCTTCCTGCGAGGTGAAGGGCTGGGGATTCTCTCCAAACACATTTATTAGACGTATTGAGGGAAGCTAAATATTTGGGCAACGTATCAATTGCGGAAGAAGGGCATCGACATCTTTTGCAATTTGAAACATGTGGAATAAGCCTTCTTTGGATGTTTGGCACTTCTGATGTGCTTCAGATGCCCATCTAGTTTCCAGTTGGGTCTCATTTGGGCAAATCCCATAGAAGGAGTTCCTCAAAGTACACACAGAACCCTTTGGGAGTTTTGAGACTTTGGATGTTCTTTGCTCTGAGATGGCAAATCCTCAAAATGAGCATGAAATGTTGACGCCATACGACACCCACGTTAGAAATTCATTTACGGTCACCCGCCCGCCCGTCTAATGGCAGTTTCAAACCCACATTTTCATTTTCAGGCAGGGGTCCTGTTATGACAGACATGTCCACCCGATTTCATGTTGATTTGCTGAAACTGGTGAACTTTCCAAGGGACGCTATGGAGTGACATTTTGCTGAATAAAGCAAAATGGGCGACTTCCAGTTCACTTTTTTGCATGGCTTCTTGGAGCTTTTTTTTTTTGGTTGTTGTACACCAAATTTCATGTCAAACAGGGAAACTAGTGACGAGGGCTATTTTTTTTTCTTTGGAAATTGTCCACTCAAACAAAAATGGCTGACGTCCTGTTCATTTACAGTCATGGCTCCTTGCGACTTTTTCGTGCAATGAATTGCATGTCAAAACTGGTCAAAGAGAGTTTTCCTAAACAAAATGAAGGAATGAGTAAGGAAAGGGATCCAATTTCTCTTTTTGCACATTTCCGCCTTCAGCGTTTTTTTTTTTTTTTTTTTTAAAGCATCTCCTCCAAGCCTTCCAGTGGACTAATATTTGTCTTTCCACCTCCTCCCTCCTGTGAACATCTGGACTGAAGCTTTGCCCAAACATCAACTTCCTTGGAGACTTTAGTGGCTTCTTGGTGCATACATGAAGCTCAGAGAATGAGCACGTAAGCGTTCGTACAACATGATTCCAATCACTCAAAAGCAATATCGGAGCTCAAACGCAAACGTCACAACCGGGACTACGCTGCTGATCTTCTTAATGCAATTGGCTAACGTCTCATGTTAGTAGCGTAACGTTAATATTTTTGTTTTACGAGTGAGCAAATACTGAGCATTTTTTTTTTTTTTTAAAGATGATACAAGTATGTTTCTTAGCTTGACTACAATCAAATGTCTAACTTTGTCTCGATATTAGGGGAGAAGGAGTGCAACGTGTTCTGACTTAAGTACAAATATGGGTAACGTGAGACCACAGGCAAAAAAAATGACTCAAATCTGGCAAAAAAAAAAAAAAAAAAGTATTGCAAAACCTGACAAAAATCTGACAGATATCAAGCAAAAGAACTGACGAAAAATGACAAAATCCTGACAAAGACAAAAACGGACCAAAATATGACAAAAAGTGTCAGAAATGTATGACAATTTGGCCAAATATAAAACACAAAATCGGGCAAAAACAGACAAAAATCTGAATCAATTATTTGTATTTTATTATTATTATTTTTTTAATGTATTAGTAAAGAATACAGCTAAAATGGACAGAAACCTGTCAAAAACGGCAAAAAGAAATCCTGACAAAATCAGGGAAAACTGACAATGTTGTACAAACATTTTACAAAAATCTGGCAAAACAGACCAAAAACTGAGAAAAAACGAAAAGAAATCTGGCAAAAACAGATACAACTTGGACATACATGTAAATATGGCAAAAACCTACAGAAACCTGACAAAATTAGGGCCAAACAACAACAACAACAAAAATACTGGCAAAAAGCAGACCGAAAATGGTCAGATACAAATACCATAAGAGCTGTAAAAAAAAATTGATTAAAGAAAAGAAAAAGATGAAAACAAAGTTGACAAAACCTGGCCAGAAATTTGACAATAATTTACAAATATTTGGCCAGAAACTGAATTTTGTGAAAATATCCAAAATCTCAAAAAGGAAATGAGAAATTGGGCCAGAAATTGAGCAAAAACATACGCATGACGAGAACAGATCAAAATGTGACCATCTCTTTCAGAAAGCTGTAAAAAGCTGCAAAAAAACAAACCAAACAAAAAAGATGACATCATCTGGACAAACATTTGTCAAGAACATTGATGAAAAAAGGAAGAAAATCAGGTTCAGAATGGGACAAAAGTACATCCTATTTGAAACAATGTCAATAGATCTGGACTAGGCTCGAAGCAATTCTGAACGATGCGCACTGACCAGAGCCAACGAAGGAGAAGAAGCAACAGCGTTGTCAATCAGGGAAATGGCTTAGTGCTGAAAGAAGGAGATGGATGTGTCCCCTCGTGGGGTCCTGGCTCCCTCCCGAGGGCCCCGTCCTGCACTCTGCTCTCCCGACATCTGGAGCCTGTTTAGCGTCGTACACGCGCCCTGACACCCGTCGGAAAAATGACAAGAATCTGCACTTTTTGGGGTGTTTTCTTTGGCAGTAGGATCCGTTCTTCTATAGCAGCTAGAAATTGAGCTGCTAACAAATGCTCTCGTCGGGCAAAAAAAAGTCGGGAAAACACCGAGAACGGTGACAGAAAGCCAAATACCCACGAGTAACTGACGCTTCCCACAAAAGCTCTAGAATGCCACACAATGACAGAAAAGCACTCTTTTTGGCGAAACGAAGCGCCTCGATTCAAACCAACACAGTTCATTGCACCAAAATACCACAAGATGGCAAAGAAGCACTTTTTTGCCTGAATGAAACTGCAATGTAGGTCCTTGCCACCAAAATGCCGCAAGATAATAGCAAAGCACTGCTTTTGGCGAAACAAAACTCCTCAACTCACTTCAACATAGTTCCTCGACAACAGAATGCCACAAGATGGTGGTAAAGCACTACTTTTGTCTAAATAAAGCGCCTCAACTCACTTCAAAATAGTTCCTTGGCACAGAGATGCCACAAGAGGGTGGCAAAGCACTACTTTTGTCTAAATAAAGCTCATCAACTCACTTCAAAATAGTTCCTTGGCCCACAGATGCTACAAGATGGCGGCAAAGCAGCGCTTTTGCCAAAATGAATCTCCTCAAATCACTTCTACACAGTTCCTTGCCACGAAGTGACCACAAGATGGCGGCAAGGTCTACTTTTGTGCGAAGTCACTAAACTCACTTCAACATTATTCCTTGGAATTTGAGATGATGACCATGTTTTGTTTTTGTGCTTGTGCTGATTCTAATCATTTGGTGTTCAAACACTGGACTGGTGCTTCTTTTACAGCAAGCAGCTCATTTCGAATGGCGTGTGTGTGTGTCTGTGTTTTTGTGCGTGTGTGTGTGAGGGTAACTTTGGGGAGGGGGGGTCTTTGTGAAAGACGTGAGGGGGTGAAGTTGGGGATTGTTAGAGAGAAACACTTACATATTTGGGATGACTTGAGCAGACAGGCTGGATGTGTCGGCTTTTTGCTCTCGACCACCGACCAGCAGTAGAAGCTGTTTGGAATGCAGAACTGCGGAGACCAACGCAAACACATCGAAAGAACAACTGGGGGGAAATTGGGGGGAAAATGACTCTCCCCCCCAAAAATAAACAAAATTAGGCAAAAAGAAACATTGACAAAAACAAATACAAAGCTGCCATGAACAACACAAAACAGACACAAATTTGGCAAAAACGGACAAAAAATGGTTACAAATCAGGAGGGGAAATGGACAAAAGGACAAAAAAAATTACCAAAACCTATAGAAACCTGGGAAAAAAATTCTTTGAAAAAAGCAGAACATTTGATACAATCGGACAAAAACTAAAAACTAACTTTTTTTTTTTTTAAACAAACCAAAAAAGTGACAAAACATGAACAAATGTCAGGCAAAAAAAATGACAACAATAATAAAATTGATAAATATCAGATGAAAATTACGCCCAAAAAGGAAAAAAAGAAGGCCAAATAGCCGACAAAAGCATGCCAATAACTGAACCAAACTGATAAGAAGCTGACAAAAATGCACAAATAAAAATCGGGTAAACCCCCCAAAATTGGAAAAAATAGACCAAAAAAAACCAGACAGAAACAAATCATCCATCCATCCTTTTTCCCTCAGTCCGACAAAAATGTAATAATGCTGGCAAAAAAAATGACAAAACCTGGACAAAAACAGACCCAAAAAAAGAAAAAGAGAAATAAAATATATGGTAAAAACTGACCCAACAATCTGACTGACACTGCTTAAAGGGGGGGGGGGGCAAATATGGACAAAAAGCCAGATAAAAGCAAAAAAAAAGCAACAAAAAGAGAAAGGACAAATCTGACAAAAATCGGGCAAAAACTGACGAAAATATTTGGAAGAAATAGGCATGAAAACTGTCCCAAGCTACAGAAGGCCAACAAAAAAAACAGCAACAACTAAGAAAAATAAAAACCCTGACAACACCTGTACCAATATGCAGGAAAACATGAAAAATAAAAAAAACGAAAACACACCTCATAGGAAGCAATGCACATAGACCCGTACTATGGTCAAAACTCTGGCCAATTATAAAACTTTGATTCACTTGTCAAGACTGTCACTGGTTTACATTAAAATGAAAAAAAAGAAGAAGCAATAATGAAAAAAAATGGCATGGGCTTTAGGCCCATCATGTGGCATGATGTGGTATGCTTTGGATCACGGTAGCTCGATACAATGTCTCTTAACGTGAGCCATTATCGCAACCTCCTGAGTTTCAATCCCTTCCTCTGTTTAAAATGTTTGTCTTGTTTAGAAAACACCACTGACAGGCTGACAATGGCAGTTGTGTTAGCCGGACGGAGAAGAGGTGAGGGTGTTGGGGGTGAAGCGGAGAGCCCCCAGGTACGCCCCCCCCCCCCCCCCCGAAGGATTAAAGCCATAGCATCACATTGTCATTACACAGCAAAATAACATTCGACTCACTCCCCGCAGGAAATCATTTACCGATTCAATGAACGGCAACAACGACAACACAGCTGACACCTCAAAGGCGAGTGTGCAAAAGTTGTTTTAATGCCCCATATAATAAAATAAGAAGGTTTTCAAATATATTTAACGTTTCGAATGTATCAAACAAACCCTTCCATATACTTACGGCACGTTTTGATTGGTGTGGCTCTGAACTGTAAATTATCACGCATTCATTTTCATTTATTCGTTGGATGTTTTTTGTGTTCTTTCAAATTAATTTAAGACATCAATTACATGGCATTAAAATATATATTCTTCTCATTTTGGGTACCAGAAATGAAGCAACGGTTTGTTTCAATTGGGTCTCTTTTAAGTTATTATTGACACGTTTTATTTATTTAAAATCGACATATTTATTTTAAAAAATTCAAAAAGTATGTGTACATGGATTAATGTAAACAGAACAGAAAAAAGATCAAAAGAACAGGGAAAAGTATGAAAAAAGACAATAAAGTACTGTATAATAAAATTTATTCACGTGAACAAATATAATTAAATAATGTATCATTATATTTAAATAAAATAATGAACAAAAATGTTGTAACAAAAAAAAGTACATAAGTACATATATTCACATAAATAGCTAGTTAAATCAGTGATCAAAATACATTTTAAAAAGAAAAAAAAGAAAAGGTACATGCATTTATGTACACAGCTGCAGTTAACTTAATAATCAAAATCAAATACAAAGTGCATTTACACAATGTAAACAAGTACAGTTAAATCAGTCATTAAAATAACTTGGAAAAAATATATTTAAAAAGTGCAAAAAAAGAAAAAAGATGAGCTTAACTCGTATTAAACTAGTAACATATTTAATGAACAAAGGTACTGACTATGTGGCAATGACTGTACTGCATGTCCAGCACTTTCAGATAGAGGGCAGCGTTTGCCTTTTCAATCTGCTGAGGTGCCCGGAAGAAGAAACACCACCACCAAAGTGTTTCATTTCTGCGCATTTGTTTGCATTCGAAATAAAATCTTTTATTATAGCACTTTGTGACGTGACCCCTCCCCCCTCCCCGCCACCTTTCCACTCCTTCCCCCTTTGCCCTACTTTGTTGTTGCCCCTGAGAATGATTACTTCTTAGTGTCATTGGGGCTCCTGCACTTTTGTGTCGCGTGAGGAGCGAGTCTCAAGACGAGGCCCCGAGTGGATCCTTCTCGAGCGACCGGTGCCGTCGTAAGCCGTCGCAAACCCGCCGGGCACAACACACAAAGCTGGACGACACACATGCTGCACACGTGTAATGTTCGGTTTTTTTTTTTATATATCTCTATATATAATATTTCTATTGAAGCTCTCTTCAAACAGCCCCAATAAATCAATGACATCCATTTTCATTGAAGCGGGGAAGAGAGAACACGACGCCGCAATAACACACTTTGCCCTGTCACCTACAAACGACCTCTAAAATTGTATTAAAGGCCGCTGCTTCAGGGATAGACCACCCCCCCAAACTGTGCCCCCATATGAACCCCCCCCCCCGGGTGCCAACTATTCTTGCAAGAGGACAAATGTGAGAGCAGAAGCGATGTCATGAAAACTTGAAGCTGTTCATATTTGGACGCACTTTGACGTGACAGGCAAACGTCAACAATATCCAACGAAGAAAGAAAGAAGGAATGAAAGAAGGAGACGATGGACCGAAGGGAAAAGGAAAAAAAGGAAAGGACACAGCGAAAAGGGTAAGAAAGAATGAAGAAAAACTGAGGGAAAAGGATGGTAAAATGGACAGAAGTAGAAAAAGAAGCAAAGAAAATGAAAAAAGTAAAGAAACCAGGAAAAGTGAAACAAAGAAGCAAAGAAAGGAGAAAAGGGGGAAGAATAGAAGAACAAAGGGAAGGGAAAAAAGCAAAGAAAGAAGGAGGAGAAAGAAAAGGAAATGGATGAATGAAGCAAAAGGACAAAAGAACGGGAAGATTGAAGTAGAAAAGAAGGAAAGAAAACTGGAAAAAAGAAGGGAACAATAAAGAAAGGAAAGAGGAGGGACATACAAAAGGCAAGGAGACGAGAATGAAGAAAAGAAGGAAAGGAAGAGAGGAAAGAATGAAGAAACAAGGCAGAATGATGGACAAAAAAAAAGGATGATAAGACGGACAGAAGTCAAATAGAGGCAGAAAGAAAGCAGGATAATGACAAAAACAAGGAAAGAAAGGTGAGAAGAAGGATAAATAGGAGGAAAGAAAGAAGAAACAAAAGGATGGGAAGACAAAGTAAAAAGTCAAACAAATGAAAACAGGGAAAAGGGAACACGGCAAGAAAGAAAAAAGGAAGGGAGGTAAGTAGGAAAGGAAGAAGGAAAGGAGAAAAGGAAATAGAAATGACAAAAAAAGAAGGAAAAGGAGGGAAAGATGGACAGAAGTAAAGTGAAGTCAATAAAACAGGGAAAGCGGATGAAAAGAAGACAAAAGGAAAGAAAAAAGAAGGAAAGAAAGAAGGAAGAGAAGGATGAGTGGGAAAGAAAGAAGGTAAGCAGTAAGAAATTGCTGTCAAGTCAAAACGAGTGAAATTTGACGGCCTGCCTGCGTGGGTGGGTGGGTGCTGCCGTTTTGGTCCGCAACAGCCTCGAAACGAGAACAAATAGCGTTCATGAACTGCGCTAATTACGCTCACTTCCTGTTTTGATTTCGTTCCCGCCGCTATTTATAGCGACGCGAGTCATATTGAGGTCGTAAAAGCGACAGAGTGAGTGAGGGCGTAATGGTGACGAGTGTATTCGAGTGACCAGCGGTGGTCTTTGCGCCGCGGCCCGTTTGGAGGCGGATGAGCTTCGTCGTGGCGGCGATCCCTGCGAGCGGCCGAGGGAGACCGAGTCTTTGTCAGTGGTTCACTGCTTTGTTACACTTCACACACTATGACAGTTGCCAATATTAAAAAAAAAAAAATCTGAGGTGGGAAAAGTACTCACACTCTGTACGCGGAAATGCCTAACGGTCAAGGAGGCTGTACTATTTGCTGGAGGCAGAATTATGGAGAATTATGGCCGAAACGCCAAACGGCGTTGTAGGTCGAAGATGTCGTAGGCCCCCTCCTGTTAAGCGATAGTCTTTCCACTTTCACACTTTTTCTCTCCCTCCTCTTTCAAACCATCTGTCTTCCCTAGCCAGAATATGAACGTTTTTTCCTCAAATGAGTGCCGTTTCTCTTGGAGGTGCAGGTAGACAGTTGAGTCTTGACTTGAGGGCTTTGCCCATCTGTGTTGCACATACACCAGACTGCTTTCCTGGGTATGGGGAAGCGGTAGATGTGTTGGCCCACCGGAGGAGACGGACTGGTCGGACCCGAGAATGTTGGCGCTTCTAAAGAGACAGACAGAAAGGCTCAACGGTAGAAAGTTCAACGTGTTGGACACCAGGAAGAGACAGACGGATCAGTTCCCAGGAAGAGACGGATTTGTTGGCGCGTCAAGGGAGAAAGACAGGTTGGACCCTAACAATAGAAGGACGGCTTGGACACCAGGATGTTGGATCTTATAGAGAGACTGACAGGTTGGTCCCAAGGAGTGGACAAAGAGATTTGACACTGGAAAATAACAACATTGTCGGACACAAGGAAAAGACATAAGGGTCGGAACCTGTGAATAGACCGAGTGATTGGACAGTAGAAAGTTACACGTGCGTTAGACACAAAGAAGAGTCAGATGGGTTAGTTGCGAGGAAAAGACAGATGTGTTCAACCACTGGAAGAGACACCCTGGACACGGTAATGTTGGATCTTATGAAGACACAGACGGGTTGCATCCTAGAAATAGACACTAGAAAATGACAAATAGGTTGGATATATGGAGGCAACAGAGGGGTTGGGCCCTAAGAAGAGCGATGTATTGAACGATAAGATGTCAGATCCCTGAGAACGTCCGATCTCGTCCGATCTCAGAAGCTAAGCAGGCTTGGTCCTGGCTAGTACTTGGATGGAAGACCACCTAGGAATACCAGGTGCTGGGGCTGGGGCTGGGGCTGGGCAGTAGGCCAATCACCTGCTCCCGTAAAAACTACATATTAGTGAAACCGCAATCACGGCCACATGTGCTTCATGGCACTGAGAGAGACGTACAGGTTAATTAGTAGGAAGAGACAAGCTTTAGATGGTAGGATGAGACTTAATGGAAGGACCATAGGGAGGGAGAAACATGTTTTGGATGGTAAAAAAGTGACAGAATGGAAAGACCATAGCGTGAGACATATTGGCAAGCTGATAGGAACAGATACTGATTGGTGTCTTTGATCGCTGGTAGAACAAATGTGTTGGACCTTATGATGTTCATCCGTGGAGCATTGGACCACCGGTAGAGCCAGTCGGGGTAGGACCTCAGGAGAACACAGGCACGCTAGTTCCCAGCATCATCATCATCATCATCCTCATCCTCACAAAAACACCATGCTGTGTCAATGTGGAGGTCAGATGTGCGCTTTTTGAAGAAGCGTCTGTGCGAAAGCGGCGAGGACAAAAAAAAAACATCCCCGTCGCACGAAATGGAGCGACGAGGACACGCCAAAACCTTTGGGGATAAAACCACAAAAGAAATCCTTCAAAGCACTGACAGGGTTTCATAAAAAATGTTTGACAGTTAATATTAGGCTTTGTGAGAAACTTGCAATGTCCATTGTACGGAATGATGATCTATACGCTTGTCAATATCATTCTATCACCCAATAGATCTGTTGGCTTACCCTTAATCGCCGTGTGGGGCGAACACCCCCGCCCGCCCCTGCGGCCACCCGCTGTAATGAAAAGTGTTATGAATGTATGTGCGTCTTAATTTGTGGGTGGCGAAATTGGGGTGGGCCGACTTAAATGGAAAAGCATGTCCAGTTTAACCGAGCTTGCGATAAGCCAATTCTTTAAGGTCACGTTGGCACCAATGGGGGATTAGCTTGGGTCAGATCAATGTCTGATTGGGAGCTTTCTCTTGCCCATTGCCTCCCTGCGTCCTGGCAGAATGCCGCCTCAGTCTGGCGATTTGTACCAGGCCGACAAGAAAGCTCTCCCCTCCCACGCTGGACAAAGATGCACATTAGCTCACGTTTCGCTGTTTTCTCTTTTTTGTTCTGCGCCAGGCCCCAAAACCAATCAAACGAGGGAAGACGTGAAGAAGACGCACAAACAGGTTTCGGTTATTAGCTGTTAGTGACCGTGCGAGCCGTAAACAGCTAATCCCCATTTACGATGGACACAACGGTTGGGCGATCACACAACTTGTGATTTCACAAACATCTTTGCAGAAACCCTAACAAAGGCTGGAAACCTTAACCCAGGCTTGAAACGCGAATTTTAAACAGTAAACCTTGTTTGCAACACCAACACTGATTTGAAATTCGACTTTGAAATCCTAACCTTGGCTCGAAACCCGACTTGGAAACACCCATCCTGTCCCAAAACATTCTTTTGAAGACCTGACCCTTGCTGAAAAATTGAAATTCAGGTTCAAGACGCGGTTTAGAGTTTCTAGCTTGTGAATCTCTAAACCAAGTCTTGAACCCTAATTTGAAACCCGAATCAATATTTAAAACCTTAACAATAGAATGAAACCCTGACCCTGTTTTGAAACTTGTAATTTCAAACTCTATCCCTCATTTGCAACACAAAGCCGGTCTTGAAAGCATCATTTGAAAGCCTAACCCACACTTCTGACACGGATATGAAATCTTAACACAGGCTTGTAACCCTCAAATAAGTCTTGTAACCCCTTATTTGAAAGCCCAAGCCAGACTTGAAACCATAACCAAAAGATTGAAACCTTGACTTGAAACCCGAACCCCGGCTTGAGACCTTATTTTCAACCATTACAATTGCTTGTCTTTCACCGCAGACAGGCTCTGTTTGAGTGGTCGTCATCCTCTGACACAACATGTCTCAAGTGACCGGGGGCCGACACAAGTGGACGGCGAGGTCCCGCCGCTTACAGAACGGACACTCCGCCTTCTTCAGTCAGAGGCCATTGAGAGGATCAGCAGCTGGGAGTGTTTGTCTCCTCATCGCAAACGGGGGGGGGGGGGTCACGGTTGGGGTCAACGCACCCAATGGGTTTAATTGACACGGAGCTGGCCGTCACCTGTGACATCCCCGACAAAAAAGACAAGAAAGCTACTCTAGTCTTTTAATGAGCAAACACGCGCACAATGGCGGCCTTGTGGGCGGAGGATACGACGTGAGGGACAAAAGTATTGGTACGGCCTGCCATTATGCGGACAGGAAGTGAAGAAACGGCCTCCATTCTCAATCGAGACTTTCTACAAGATGTCAGAGTGTGTCGAAACTCATTTAAGCATGCCTCTATTCAAGCCCTAACCCAGACTTGACACCCTAATTTGAATCCCTAACTCAGGCTTGATACCTTAACCCTGCCTCTAAACCCTACTTTGAAAACCCGATGCCTGACTTGAAACCCTATTATGAAACCGTAACTATAGATCAAAACCCCAACCCTGGCTTAAAAAGCTCATTTGAAACTTGAACCCTTTTTGAAAGCATAACCCTGCCTCAAAATCAGAAATTTAAACCCTAGCACTGTCTGGGAACTAAAAACCCTAATCTAAAACCCTGGCTTGAAACCCTAACCTTCCTGTTGAAACTGAGCCAGTTTCAAAACCGTTCTTTGAAACCCTAATTTAATTTCATTTCATTTAATTGAACCACTGTTTGAAAGCCTCCTTCGAAAACCCTAACCATTCCCCAGAACTCTACTGTGCTTGAAAACCCCAACCCTGATTTGCTAATTTATGAATTACAGGGCTTGCACTTGAACGAAAATCCACTACAGATTTCGCCCAAATGAGCCCTAAGTAGAAGAGGTACTGAAGGTATCCCAGTTAGAAGGTTTTTTTTGGACAATTATTCTCGTGTATTTGTTTGATTTGAATGAATGAATCGATTTGACCTGCCTGCAACATATCAGGAGGTTTGAGATGGTTTTGATCTCGTCTCGGAGCATTTTGGATTTTGTTTTGCTGGCGGCGAAGACTGACAGCGCACCTGTGAAGGAGCAGGGCCTGAAAAGAAGCTTCCTCAGCTCAGCAAACCACTTCAGTTCTCACTTGAGTGCCTCTCTTTAGGCCCAGACCCCCGTAGCCCCCCATCACCACTTCCCCAATCTAGCCACTGCTTCTGAAATTCCTCCACTGGCCGAGTACTGCGGACCCCCCCCGACATCGAGGGGCATTCAAAACGAATTAACACCCAATCAATGGGGGAACGGTGAAAAAAGGGCAAAAAGAGAAACAGGGAGAAAGGGAGAAATCTCCTTAGCAACATAATCTAGGCGGTCTGGCGAGAGAGGAGCGCTGAAAGGAGGAGAAAAGGAGTCTTGTGGGCCGCGCCGCTGTTTGGGGAGGCGCGAGGAATCGGACACAAAGGCGGCGGCCACAAAATGGAAAATGAACACATAAGAAACTGTTCCCTTTTTACTCTCCCAGGAAAAGGAGCACAATTGGGCACATTCAAACCGAGGCAGGCCTCCATCTCGTCTCCTCCTGCTACGCCTGCGGATCAAACCACTAACAGTCAAAGTCACAACTCGCTCAAGAAAATAATACTGTAGCTCATTGAAAGTTCCCCTTAAACAAAAATAAAGTCCGTCATTAAAATTCACCAAAACGTTCTGGGAAAACATGATGACTTCAGTTCTATTTTTGTAATCGTTATCTATTGATCTTGCACTTCCCTAAAAAGAAGACAAACTACAGTATTGAAGTTGCACTTTCCTAAAAAGAACGGGAAAAAAGGAGCGGTTATGCATCCATCAATCAATTTTCTCTTCCGCTTATCCTGCTGCAGCCTATCCCAGCTATCTCCGGGCGGTTAGCTGTTTTATACGTTGAAATACTTCTTTTTTCATTTTATTGCATACATTATTTTGTTTGTTTAAGAATCTTTTATTTATTGAAGAGTTTCCTGCTAGCAGTTTGCAGTTTTTTTTCATATTTCATTCTAAATATCAATAAATGTGATACGGTTTACACAAAATAAAACAATAAAAAAAGCACTATTATGCTTTGCATTTCCTTCCCCTACATTACCCAAAGTGAACCGAACCGCAATTTAAGGCTGTTTAAAAATGTGCTTGAAATGTGTTTGTACATTTTTAACATAAATCATATATTAACTAAAAAGTCAAATAACTCCAAATATGACCTGTAAAAATACCCTAGTCCGTTTTTGGGCATTTTCTTTAACAGTGATATCAGTGACAATTAGCCAAATGGGAAAATGGCAGCGGATCCCTCCCAAAAAAGGAATTTATCGCAGCAAGCGGTGGGAAAATGAACTCAAAATAGGAACAAATCAAAGGTGGAAGAGATTGTAGTCACCGTATTTGCACTTACCTAAGCCTTATCTTCAAGTGACTTGTGGGGGGCGTTTACGGCGTCTCGTCTAGCCTTTAGACAAACAGAGTCTGATTTCAACATCTCCGACTCGGAGTCTGCTGCAGGACAATGTAAACGCTCCCACGCGGGGATCCAACAAGCCGTTAAGGTGCAGAGTACGTTATCCCCCAGCGGTGTTATGATATTGTTTCCATATCGAAGCACAATTAGCGCGGGGGGCAAGCCCCATGGCCACCAGCCGCCCCCCGTAAGCGGCCTTTGACCTCCCCTACATGATCAGCCCATTGAGAGGAGGGTGGGCTTTAATTAGAAGGCCAATAGCCCGCCTGTTCTGTTCCTTTCTCAGGAACAGCAATCATGCCACTGGGTCAGTTTGACCCGGGGCATGTTTAGCTATGAAAATGTGCCACAAATGACCCAAACAAAAAAATGATTGGAAAGATCTAAATGCACAATTTGTAATTATTTATTTTAAAAAATGATCACGCGACACCTCTTCTGTTCAGGGTCAAATTGACCCGCTGAATTGGAATCAAGATAAACGAAAATTTGTATTGAAGCTAGGGACCACTTTTGAACAACAATTAAGTTAATTACAAGTTTCCTGCAAAACACTTTATTTTAAACTATTTACTACTAACTACTTACTATTAACTTTAAACAAGGGTCAATTTGACCCACCACATGATGCAAATGAGCCATGAAATGTTTCGTTTTCAACAATGAAAAATAGTATTAATTAGGCTTTATACGATCAGGATTTTTGGGCCCGATCACAGATCACCGATCAGCGAGTTTAAAAAAACAATAACCGATCACCAATCCGATCACAAGATGGAGGAATGAGTCTATTTAAATAACCTGTTCATTTACTGTATATACGTGTGCACTTAATTGCTCAAAAAATTCTATTTACAATAAATAATGTATCTTTGTTCCTCTATTTATGCCAGTGAGGCATAGTGACAGACAGAACAAATTATAAATGGTCTTCTATTAGATGGCAGGAAGTAAATACAGTAATTAACGTATCCACTTTTTGTGCCATTTTTGTTTGTTGGTGTGCCGTGAGATTTTTCAATTGTAAAATATGATCAACCAACATTACAACGTGACAGAAATAATAGGTGCTAACTTACTGGAATGAAATGACTTTATTTTTAATTCAACGACTTCACCCACACCGAAACTTTAGAGCACGATTCGACAGAACGGCGGCATGTTTACGTCCAACAGCTCGTGCTACCGCGAGCTTGCTAGGCTACATAACATTTTATTGCCTGCTTGTGAGCCGTATCGTATTCAAAGTACGGGAACGTACCTCAAGCGAGCCTTAAAGGAACGTCCTCTCCTGTCCTGACCACTAACACACGTTTTTCCCCAATTCTGTCCTTATAATACAGTTGACGCGATCCACTCTTGTCGTCGTAGCCACGGTAACGAGTGTATCCGGTCGCATTTGAGTTGACAAGATAAAGCCCAATGATCGTAAAAAAACGGGATGCGTTGGTATCGGAATACAAGATTTTATTGCAGTCGTCTGACACAGTGCAATCATGAAAGAGCATTTACGTGTTGTCTGTCTCAGACGTGTTGTCTGTTCCACACCGCCGACATGTTTTTTTTATTTTATAAATAATTTCTTTGGCCGTCAGATATTTACAGTACCATGTCAAAAGACACGCGACAAGGCTAAAAATAAACTAGCTTTTGGATTCAAATATACTGTGCACGGAGTTGGCGGCACGGTGGCCGACTGGTTAGAGCGTCAGCCTCACAGTTCTGAGGTGCGGGGTTCAATCCCCGTCCCCGCCTGTGTGGAGTTTGCATGTTCTCCCCGTGCCTGCGTGGGTTTTCTCCGGGCACTCCGGTTTCCTCCCACATCCCAAAAACATGCATGAATTGGAGACTCTAAATTGCCCGTAGGCATGACTGTGAGTGCGAATGGTTGTTTGTTCCTATGTGCCCTGCGATTGGCTGGCAACCAGTTCAGGGTGTACCCCGCCTCCTGCCCAATGACAGCTGGGATAGGCTCCAGCACCCCCGCGACCCTAGTGAGGAGAAGCGGCTTAGAAAATGGATGGATGGATGTGCACGGAGTTAATGTCTTTTGCGGAGCCGATCAATCGGCGAATTATGACATTATGCCTAAATATCGGCCGATACCGATCAAATCGGTGTAAAGTCTAGTCTAGACGACTGGTTAGAGCGTCTGCCTCACAGTTCTGAGGACCCGGGTTCAATCCCCGACCCCGCCTGTGTGGAGTTTGCATGTTCTCCCTGTGCCTCTGTGGCTTTTCTCCGGGCACTCCGGTTTCCTCCCACATCCCAAAAACATACATGGTAGGTTCATTGACAACTCTAAATTGCCCGTAGGTGTGAATGTGAGTGCAAATGGTTGTTTGTTTCGATCTGCCCTGCGATTGGCTGGCAACCGGTTCAGGGTGAACCCCACCTCCTGCCCAATGACAGCTGGGATAGGCTCCAGCACGCCCGCGACCCTACTGAGGAGAAGCGGCTCAGAAAATGTATGGATGGATTGATAGATAAATTGACAACTTCAATCTGGAATTTTTTTCCCAAAAAGATTTCCAACAAAAAACATAAATTTAACATGGGTCGATTTGACCCGCCACATAATATGAGGCTCCCTGCGACCCTTGTGAGGATAAGCGGCTCAGAAAATGGATGGATGGATGGATAATATGAGGCTTATGAGCAGAGATCCATACACTGGACAGGAGTTTGCTTTGCTGTACAACATTGAATTAATGGTATTTGAGGGAAGCAAATTTACAATTTGCATTCTTCAAATCTACTCTTAAGAAAAAAATATTGCCTTTAAATGGGTCAATTTGACCCGGTGCATAACAGGAGAGTTATGAGCCAGCCTCCACACATTGGACCAAAATTGGCATTGATAAACTACTTTGAAAACTAGTTTTAAGGGATCAAAAAATAACTTTAAGCATGGGGTCAATTTGACCCGCAACAGAACAGGATTAAGACCAACCTGCCCACTTCAGACTATTGAGAAGGTAAATTAATGCATGAGAGTGGAGTGAATTGAAAATTTGCATTCGGCAAATCTACTTTTAACCAAAAGTATGAACTTGAAACATGGGTCAATTTGACCCGCCACATAAAACTAGGGCCAAAAATTCAAGACAATGGACAGGGGTTTGCTGTTATACGACATTGAGAAAGAGCATTAATAGAGTGGCGTAAAGTGGCATCTCTTTTTACAAAAAATAACTTTAAGTGTGGGTCAATTTGACCCGCAACATAAGAGCCAACCTCCACAGCCCACACAGTGTTTGCTTTGCTAAGCTACATTAAAAAGGAGAAATAATGCATTAGAGAGGAGTAAACTCACAACTTTCATACTGAAAAAGTACTTTGAACTATTTTTGACCCAAAAAAATAACTAAATACAACTTTGTACATGGGTCAATTTGACCCGCCGGGAAACAAGAGGACTGTAAGCAACACTCACACATGGGACAGGCGTTTTCTTTGATTCGCAACATTAAGAACGACTATTAATGCATGCATTAAGTTTTATACACTAAAACCACTTCAACTTTTTAAACAAACAATAACTTGGGGGCAATTTGACTTGCCGCATAACAGGATAGTTACGAGGCAAACTCCACACACTGGATAGGAGGTTCCTTTGTTAAAGGATGAATGAATGCACTGGAGTGCAGTAAATGTGACGGGAAATGTCAACTGTGACCTGACAGTGAGGAAAATCCACCTATTTTTCCTGTTTTTCCTCCATGTTCTACATGCGTGATGTGAAGGTCACGCATTAATAAAAAAAGAATATGAAGGGCAGGTCAGCACCAGATCAGAGCAAAGCGTCTAAAGAGGTGAGACGAAGTCAAAAGGTGGAGAAAAAAAATAGACGACAAGAGTGATTCTTCGCATTCAAGCGGCTGATTTCACACTGGCACAAAGACGCTTTGGGGACGTTTCATCCTTTTCACATTTCCTGCGCGTTTATTCAGCGTTTATTCGTCGGGCGCGGCGTCCGCTGGAAGGAGTTAGCTCCATTCACAGCGCTCTTTTATAAATGGCCCCAGCATGCAGTAGTAGACCGCGGCCAATCGGCCAATTACGCCCCCCCTCGGCACACCGGGGCCGCAAAAGAAGGCGGCACACAATGGGATCACAGGCCAGATAAACGACCCTTTAATGGAGTCGCCCCGCAAACAGGCCCAAACCGCGCGCCCCACTTACGTATTCCATCACGCCGCTGCCCCTCGCGTTTCCTCTTGCAGCAGGCACAGCTGGGGAGAAGCTAGCACCAGGAAAAATGACTCTTTCCCCTGGGCCCCCCCTGCCCCACACACCCACGGCCTCTTTCAGACTTTTGGCCGAACAAAAGCATCTGTTGCAATACTGTGCCGCTCCCCCTCCACCCCATCCTAATTCTTTTCGTAAGTTGTGGGGCAAATTGACCTGTTTAAAATGGGAAAAAAATGGGCGGGTAAATGCTCATTTTTGTTCTTTTCTTTTATTACATTTTTTTGTGTAACTTTTTCGATAAATTGTACTTGTCAGAGTAGTTTCAATGCATACATTGGAGAGACTAAGCAGCCGGTGCACAGGCGAATGGCGCAGCATCAACGGGAGTTTTTCTTTGGGTCCAAAATCAGCGGTTCATTTGCATCTCAAGAATAAGGGACATTCCTTCGAGGACAACAACGTCCAATTTCTGGATAGGGAAGAAACCTGATTTGAAAGAGGTGTGAAAGAAGCCATCGATGTCAAACTAGAAAAGCCGTCTCTAAACGGACGTTTGAGGCGTCGCTTATCGTCCGCCGATAACAATGTCCTGACATCTTTCCCCACAAAGATCGCCTCATTCAATGGCAAGAGTGGCCCTGACGCGCTGTTTTGCCACAAGGTGAGTGAACGACTGATAGGTACGCTGGACGGTGGTCTCGCAAAAAATGTTTTCAAAGTAATTCATTGACGTGAAACCTGGCAGAAATCTCACCAGTTACTCAGTACTTGAGTATTTTTTGGGAGAATCAGCGTCTTAGATAACCCATTCGGTAATTGAATAGGCAGACCTTTGCCAGTAAATTCATTTTTTGCCACCAATCAGCAATGTTGCTACCTTGAATAGTGTCTAAAATATACATCATGAGAATGTGTCCCGAATAAACCTGTCACTCTGTGACACTTACATGAATTTTGCTGTCCATAATGCACTCAACATGTCAACCAAAAATGGTTTTGAGAAAAAATATAATTTCAACATAGATTACCCATGATGTGGGTAATTTAAAGGACCATTCGAATTGCATCAACCATACTGCAAAAACAGAAATTCTGAAATGAAGGTACCAACTTTGTGACAGGCCCAGTTCAGTGGAACATCCAGTATAAATATGTTTATGCTATCAAATTAAAGTTTTAAAGGATCACTTTTGTTTTATCATGAGACTGATAACGTAAGAGTTCTTCGCCTTTCATGAAAAAATGTCACCCTATGACACAGAACACGGCTGTCACTTTCGAATCTTTTTAGAACCGATTCGCTGATAGAAATGTAGTCGCGTACTCGCCCCCCCGCCAAAATTTCTTCCTCTTTTATTTTTTTACTACTAACGTATTTTATTCTCATTTATGAGGGCTGGACTTCTATCTATCTGAACTGCATATGCTGGTACTGAGTGTATGGTAAATTGCACAGAATTTGAGACAACAAAATCAGCCTTTGCTAAAAGGCTAGCATTCGCGATTAGCATTAGCGCACTAGCGATTACCATTTTAGGCTAAAAAAACAAAACAAAACGCAAACTACCATTCAGCTCACTTACATCATGTTATATGTACTGTACATTACAATTCTAATAGTGTCTTAAAAATCACTTCCAGACACTCCTCTGTCTGTTTATCAGTGGCCCAACACTGCGTCCGTCTGCAATACATTTCCGTGTGAAACATTGGTTCCGGTGGCGCAAACGTGGTTCCGGGTGCAAGTTTTTCTTTTTCTTCTTTGGTCGAGGCAGAAATTCTGGACAAGGCAGAAATTCTCCGTTGACCTATTTTTGTAGTCGAGTTAGCAAAGTTATTCGTTTTTTTTTTTTTTTTTTTACCCTTCCCTAGTCATATGCTGATTTAACTTGTGTATTTAAGTTGTGCTTGTGCCCATTATAGTTTGAATTTTTGTCGAATACTCAATGTATTTTGCAGAAGTGTTTTTTGTTTTTCCAAAAAACATTTAGATAGCAATTTTGCCTTCATATTTTTCTAAATAAAGTCTATATTGTTTAGAAATGTAAGTAAAGAATGGCGTAAGAAAGAAGATGGCCTTGAAAAGGGACGAAGAAATAAATCCCAAAAGTCTTTATTTCTTTATCGATGATTAAACATATGCAGTGTGTCACTTTGACCCATGAACGAGCATAGCGGGAGGGCCACGATGCAGCACGGGGCCGAACGCAGCTGAGGCTCGCTCACCTTGCGCCACTCGCTATTGTGCGCCATCCCAGGAGTTTCTCATCTATCTTTGTGTCGCAAGCTCAAATAGATAGAAGTGAGAGAAAAAGGGATGGATTCCGAAAAGAGAGAGAGGAGTACAGCTGCGGGATGAATAGGAATGGGAACGAAGGGATGAGTTGGGAAGGGGGCAGCTGCAGGGTGGTCCCCCCTGCCCCCCCACACTTCTGGCCCCATGCCGCTCCGGCAGCGCTGCACTTTGTTTGGATTCACACGTCGTCGTACGACATTATTTAGTCATCACGCTACTAAATGGGAGTGTTAAAATGCTCGAATGCACAAGCAAACAGGATTGTTCATAAGCTTTCTTTTGACTCTCAGGTTTTACGATGTCTAATGTTGCCTTGTTGAATACTCTGCTTATTAGAAGACGTTTGATTGGCTGTCATTGTGATAAGCGTAGAATCAGAAATGGGACTTAGCGGGTGAATTTCTAACAAGTCTATGTCCTACTTTGGGCAACAATCTCCCATTGTAAGCTCGCCACTGCACTCGTTGTCTGGCAAGTCTGGCCAAATATCACGACAGGTTGCATAAGTGGAAATAAGACCCAAATTTGTGTCCTACATGTGACAATAATGTTCGATTAACGACACGTGTTTTGCTTTTTCATCGGCTTTTGGGGGGAGGGTGGGTGTGAGACAACACTCTAATATTCTTAGCATTATAAGTGTGAAAAGAAGTGAACCATCAAGAGTGCACGCTCCCTTCGTTGATGAATTTGGTGAAGAACAGCAAGAAAACGAGCAAGAGAAGTTCTTGAAATATTTGCAGAGAGAATATAGACTCGTGAGTATTGTTGAACGCTCCATTTGTATGTGCTGCTGCTCCTTGTGTGTTAAAGTAGTAATTGTTTGAAGGTCTATAACTGTGTGCTGATTGCTTTTAGCCTGTCTATGGCGTTTCACATTATATGTTAGCGTTAAGCTCGTGGAATTTGGTTTGGAGGAACATGTTGGTGTTGAAATAGCAATTATTATTTGTTTTTAAATCTCTTGTTTTATGTTACGGTTTAGTTTCAGTTTATTCAAGCAATAACAGCTGCACACACATCAGCAGCAGGATACTCAAAGCTTATTGGGTGGGAGCTTCAAACATAGAAGACAAACTCAACATAATGTAAGATACACCTACAATTAATATTTTATAAAAAAAAAAAATAAATAAATAAAAAAAGACATTGATCCCAGTCGGTAGATTCGAGCAAGTACATGGACAATAATTCCGTTTTGAATATCCTCTTGAAGATGGATTTTTTTTTAGATGAGCCATGTGCCAGTTTTACAGTCAACTTCAACTGGCAATGACAAATAAAACAGCGTGCGGCAAGCGAGCTTTGCCTCTTATTTGAAGACCTGTGAGAGCGAGTCTTCTTTTCATTTCTTTAAATTGACTTGATACCATAGACTCACATTTCTTGACGGCAAGAGACTAGAGGCGCTTAGTAATCATTTAACAAGTCTGTTTTCATAAGTTTAAATGTGTTTTCATTATTTGGGTGTTTTAATACGTTTCAGTTTGTTTAAGGCATGTGGGAAGGGTAAAACAAATCAAATCCAATGTTTTTTATAGAGTCTTTCTTTATTGCAGATTGTCACCTGCTTGGGGCGGGACTGGAACATATCCCCGATAATAAATGGGGGTTCCGAAAAGAACAGAACACTTTAATGAATGAATAAAGTGACAAAAGCTGCAGGTGCATATAAAAAGTGTCAGCAAGTTCAAATCCCTCCTCCACCACCCTCTCCCATGTCCGGCGGGTCGCACTCATCAGCCGAACCTCCAGCCTTCCTTCCACCTGCCGGTGGCCCCGAACACACCTCTCGGCTTCGACTGCGCCAAACATAAAGTCGAATTAAAAAGATCTTCTCGCTGGGGGAGGTCCGAGGCTCATTTTGAATGCGGGCCGCGTCCAACTCTACAGTACGAGATATCTCCATGTCGCACTTAAAACAAATTTACTCCTGGGGCCATTGTGGAGCTTCTTTTTCAAGAGCGTTTAGCATTCATCGAGTCTTTGTCCGGCTCGCTTGCTCTTCAAATCTCCCGAGTGTCGCCAATGGGCGTGAGGGGGTTCTGGCGGGATGGGGTGTGGGGGGGATCGATTTGATTCTAATCGGAGCATGAAAAGAACATGATCTAACTGCTTTCACAGGCGAGTATATTTAGGCCCCAGTCCTCGAGGCCGCCGCCCCTCCTAGGGCTCAACGCGGGGGCACAATGAAGCTGAGCCAATTTAAAAAAGCTTTGAATGTCTTGTCAATGACTTTGTGAATGCAAAGGAGAGAGATTTGGAGAGAAAGAGTGGTGACAGGGTGGAGGGACAGGGGGGTTTCAAAAAAATTAATGAAATAAAAAGGCCAGAGAGCAAACATAAAAATTCCAAGAGTTGTTTAAGGCGTGGGTGGGTTCATTTGCATGACAGCGCCTGCTGAATACGACTGACTCCTCTCGGACCGCCCCGGTGCTCGGGGCCGAGCCGCGGCCCGATGCGCACGCTTTGACCCGGCTCATTGACTCTGAATGGAAACTCTGTACGAATGAGAAGGGTGGGACGTGTGCACCCAGTTTGAGGTGGAAATCATTGAGTAACTTATGATAATACAGTGGAACCTCTCAGGTCGGACACAAGAAGTATCGGGATGGTGGTAGATCTCCCATTTGTCTGTCAGACTCAATTTTGCCTTAGAAATACAGGATAATGTGCAAAGGGTGATTGTTGTCACATGTAGGAAACAGCCAATATATACAGGAAGCGAATATGCATAAGAAGATTGTTGTCATATGTAGGATTCCAAATTAAGCTACATGAAGAGCTTTCGACTTTGGCAAAATATCCTCACAGAGAAGAACCAAACTTCGATGGAGAACGTGGCAGTCCACGTGCACAGGGAGACTGTTGTCCCATGTAGGACAAACATTTCGTTTGAATTCCAAATTATACAACCAGAAGAGCATTTGAGTTTGCCAAATTATGGTTATTCAGAGGAACCTCTAAACTTTGATGACGAACCTGGCGGTGCACTGGGACATTAGGAGATTGGGATAAGGGAGATTGTTGTCACGTGTAGGACAAAGTGAGTTCCGTTTTTCTAATTATTACTCTCACTTTAGATGTTTTGAGCAACCACTGGTGCCCTTCTGAGGCGACACCCCTACTTGCTCGCCAGGCCAGTGGGAAGATCTCCAAAAACGTTCTTATCACCGACCCCCAGGCCTGTTGTGAAGTTATTGAAGCCCGCTAACATTAATCACACTCCATAACCCCGCTCCCAACACACACACACACACACGTACATACGCTCGACAGGTGCAGCCGAGCTCTTGCACGTGCACAACTCGGTGCTTGTGTCTATGATTTAATGCAAACAAGCAGGTGAGACCGGGACATAAAGTGGAACCCCCGAGTGACGCGGCCCGCATACAAATCACCCCTTCGCTCACCCTCGCCCGCGAGCCCCGTCCCCTCGCCCTCATGCGAAGCGGTGACAAAGCTCAGACAGGGGCGCAAACACTCGCTCCATTCATGTGGACTGCGACAGCGCAGACAGGGGAGATCCTGACCTCGACCCCAGCTGTCTCCGGAATGCTAAATTCATGTACTGTCGTGACACAAACAAAAAAGCGACGGTCACCAGAAAAACGGCCCGCTGGCCAAAATACACGCAAGGAAAAGATGCACAATCGAATCGGATACAAAAAGCTTGAGAAGCTACATTTTCATGAATACAATGGAACAAGCTAAGCGGAGAACACATGTACCGATAATCGGGCCTAATTTGTCCCCTCTTCCGATCAAAGTCAGCAAAGGCATGTTTGTCGGATCTCTCTAAAAGATTATCATGAGCGATTATCCTGCGGGGTGTGTGTGTGATGTATTAAGAGTGAATTTCCTTCTCAGATTTGTAAGGTGGAAGACACATATACCGATAATCGGACCTAATTTGAGCATTTTATCTCCCTTCCGATCAAAGCTACTTTAGGGTCTTCAAATGATTATTCTTAGCGATCATCCTGTGGTGTGGGGTGTGTTAACAGTGAATTTCCCTCCCAGATTTGCTCTGAAAATGATTGGCCCGACAATCATAAAGCGGGGTACACACATATCAATAATCGGACCTAATCTGAGCATTTTCTATCGCTCTTCCAACCAAATTCAGCAAAATGTTGATGATCAGAGGTCTTTGAAAGATTATTCTTAGTGATTATCCTGTGGTGTGGGGTGTGTTAAGAGTGATTTTACCTTGACAATGGCTAAAGTAGGGTACACCCATACCGATAATTGGGCCGAATTTGATTATTTTCCTCTCCTCAGATCTGAGTTAGTAAAAGTTCCGATCGTCGCATATCTCTAAAATATTATCCTGCGCTGTAGGGTGCGTTAAGAGCAATGATCCCTGATCTGCTCGGAAAACGGGTGGGCTGATAATCGTAAAGCCGGTTACTCATATACTAATAATCAAGCCTAATTTGAACATTTTTATTCTCTTCCAAACAAAGTAAAGGGCCAACTATCGGATTTCTCTAAAAATTATCGTGAGTGATTATCCTGTGGTGTGCTGCTGCTTGGAAAACGGACTGGCTGACAATCGTAAAGCAGGGGAATTACATACCAATATCAGGCCGAATTTGAAAATGTTTCATCTTATCTGATAAAAGTCAGCAAAAAAGCAGATTATCAGATCGCTCTAAAATATTATCCTGAGCGATTATCCTGTGGTATGGGCCGTTTTAAGAGTGATTTCCCCCGCATCCCCAGCCCCAGCCCCATCCCGATCTAGAGCAGGGACCACCCTTATCGATAATCGGACGAATTTGTGTATCTCTCCTCTTTTCAGATCCAATTTAGTGAAGGGTCATATTGTCGCAAGTCTCCAAAAAATTATCCTGTTGTGTGTGTGAAGAGTTTTACCTCTCCGATCTTGACATTGGTTAAAGCCGGGTACACACATACCAATAAATGATAATAGTTTGAGATATCGTTATGTGTGTTGTGTTGGTCATCTGAAGCACACCATAAACGAAAAGAGCAGTTAGAACATATTGTATTTTTTTTTATTTTTTTATTTTTATTTTTTACCTGGCATGCGTGGGGTCTCTCACATTAAAAAAAATCGTTTTGGATGTTAAAAATCGTCATGGTTGAACAGATTTTTGGGGTAATTTGGTGGAACTTTATGAAAGTTTGCCTGTCCATCTCGTAGGCGCAAGCTCACAAAAACACAAAACGCTCAATTTTCATCAAATTCACATCTGATGATGGTCCGATTCTGGAATGTTAATGAGGAGGAATCCGTGTCAAAGAAGAAATGGAATGCCACCAAGTCAAAACCCTCCATCAAAATTGGAGCGATTGTCCCTTCATTGTCCAAATGAGCTGATGGACTCCACTTTTTTTCCTTCTTCTTTTTGAGCTTCTCCATCAGAGGAACACAAGATGAGCGATAGAGAGAGCAGCGCACCGTTTATCTGACCTCCGACGCAGGGTGAAGTGATAACAAGCGACCATGAAAATCAACATAATGACCCGCTCAATAGAACGTGACACTTGACCACATTCTATTCCATTGTGCGGTGTCATTTGCTTGAGTCACTGCAGTAAACACAGCAATACAACTGTACACTGTTACCTGTTACTTCTGTTTGAGTCAGGGACCCTAGAAATGCCAGAACAATGGCGGTTGGAACAGGCTCTTTAAAGGATCTTGGAACTGCCTGAGTGCCCTTGAGCAAGGCACCGAACACCCCACTGTTGCTGCCTGTGGGAATTGTTGAATTGTTGTTGTCGGCTTGATGTGATTGACAGGTGCGTGATGCCGATTGCACGACTGTTTGCTCGCTGTCTGATGAACAAGCGTGGCAGAGAGTCATCTATTCAAAACAAAAGACCGCGGACGCGACATTGCAGTCTGATTCTGCGCCAGCAAACACGTTCCATCGCAAGAATCTACAGCCACACCCCCACCCCAATCCCTGCCTCCGTCCCACTAGAACATCTCAGCTCCTTACGACTGTCGAACCTAAAATCCGTACTGGTACATAGTGTTCAGGTTAAATTTGAGAGCAATAAAAATACCCCAAATGTCATTCTTTCACCCTGAAATTGGAAGAATTTCCCTAAAGTGACCAAAACACATCAAAATGAAAACTATTTTAGAATGTCATTCTTTTGTACAGGTCCTACCACGTTTGTGTACACTGAGGCTATTCCAGGTCTACTAAAATGGATTTTAGATTTACCTTTCACTCAAGAAAAATGGTGCTAATGGTGGCAATCTTGAAACTCTGAAACTACACTAGCCATAAATGTGTTTAAATGTTGAAATGTGTGTGAAGACGCCGCTTGAAACAGTTCTGAGAACTGTCTGTGTTCCCACCACATTTGAACAGGTTCTCCAAGAAACACGTACCCGTTGGTCTTTAAAGGGTCACACAGCGAAAACAGTAAAAGAGACCAAGTCGTGTATTTCTCAGGAACAGCGGGGACGGTACCGTGTTCACGGGGGAGTTTGAAACAGTCGCGAGAACTGTCCATGTTCCCATCACATTTGCACAGAAAAACAGACTTGTTGCTCTTCGAAGGGACATGGGGAATCTTGAAATACTGAAAGAGGATACATCATACATACAAGATACTAAAAACTACTCGTTGATGTTTTTTTCCCCAAAAACAACTTGTGTTCAACAGAAAAGCAGTCCCTATTTTCTCTGAAACATTGATTAAGGATCAATTATCCATTTATTCATGTCATACAGGCTATTACTCAATTTTGAAAAGATTTGTAGTTCATAATTTGATAAATAGATAAAGATAGATCCAAACAGAAGAAGGGCGAGAGGCATTCGGGGTTAGTGGTGAACTCAAAGATGGACGTTTTATGCAGATGTTGAAAGATGAAGATTTAAGCAAAATGCCGCTCATTAACGAAGCTAAACTGGTAGCTTGAACCAGCAGGGAGCCCAATAGCGAGTCCTAGCAAGAGCTTCTCATTACGACGAAGGCCGGAAATTTTGGCGCGTTTGACAAGTGGAGCAAGAAAAAATTGAAATAAGGGCTGTTTTTCTTGCCGTAATTGCGTTTGCTTGCTCTGCCGGAAACAACCGAGGAGGCGGCGACGGGGGTGCGCAGCGCGACAATAAGCTTTAATGGCGACGCATTCTCGTGGGAACTTGACCGTGATCCGCCGCCATCGCCATCACTCGCCGTTTATCCTTGGATTTTTGTTGTTGTTTTTTATTTTTGCTAGGGCCTCGTTTAATTGCTAGCGATATGGGGGGGGGGACATTGCAGACGGTGTTGCGGGGTAGAGAGGGCACACTTCAGTCTGGAGCGTCGGGAACGTCCGAGCGGCTCGAGGAGGCTGAGGAGAGTCGTCCTAATTAGCGGGGAGGCCGATGCAAGACGTCTGTATGGGTCGCCCTTTGTTCGGCAGCCTCTTCTTCCTCTCGGGCTGTCACTTTACTTTTCTATGAGAATGAGAGACGGGCCCTCCAACCATCCTCCAGCTTACAAACACTACGTTTGCCAGGCATAACAATCTTTCAGGACGGCCCGCTACCCGATCTGTTTTCATCTATAGAAGCTAAACGATGAGCCGAGAGCTCAGGACACAATTGAAGAGTTCAAAGGCTCTCCATTTTTTGGTCCTAAATTATTCACATAACAATTAAATTACACTTATGGTAAATATGATGCTTTGTAAATGAATATTAATAACAGGTAAGTATGACAAGCCTTCATATCATTTAACCACTGTGCGTTGCAGATATCTAGAATTCAGTTTTGCCAAATCCAAAAGGACATTTTGGATATCGGTAACTACGTTCTTCCTATTCACATTGAGCATTTAAGATATCTGCTACATCATTTTGCCAAGGACAAATGACGCAACTTTTTCCATTCATGTGTATGGCCTTTGTCATTACGGATTCATTTGAAGATATCGTCTTTGTAAATTACGGAATTGTAGCTATCTCACACTCCAGTTTGAGATATGAACTCTATGTATGTTTTAATTCATTTCATCATAAGCCCATAACTTCATTTACTAACATAGCAAATTAATTTCCCTCAGTGAAATTAACTAAAAAGCCATTAATCTGTTTTGGCCCGCCAAAAATACTCTGTTGTTTTTACGCCGGGATTTGAACCCTGGTCGCCAGAACTGTGAGGCAGATGTGCTAACCAGTCGTCCACAGTGCCGCCTAGCACTATATTGTGAAACATAATATAAATCACATAACATATAACAAAACTCGACTAAAGTTTGCAAAAGTCACACACACACTGCACCACATCGTGTGTTGATGTGTACCTTTAAGGGGCGTGCCTAAGTGAGTGATGCCATCGGCCCGTAGTCAGTCCGGTTGTTCATTTTGAGCATTTCCTCCATGCTCCTTGTGAGTGTAGTCGTTTTGCATTTGTGTGTTTGACTATTTGACTGAAAGTGCGGCAACGACCGTGGCGCTCCTCGCCCAGACGTGAGGGCATCACAGTACCTTCAAGTAACTTATATGGATGGGAGGCCAAGCAAGCTATCATTCCAAACGGAATCATGGCAAACTGAAGGCTAACTTTTGGTGGAATTGGGGCGGGGATTCTTGTACAACGTTCGACAATGGGGGGGGGGAATAATGTGCTTACTTTCCAGACTGCTCCTGCCTGTGACTATAAACTCCTGTTGCGCTTCTCTTTGTCTCTGCCTTGGCTTGTCACTTGCATTTTTTGCAACGGACGCAATTATTTCCAACTCATTTTTGCATAGAAACCTAATTATTCACTGAGAACTAAATGAGATTTTGTACCCATGAAGCCATTCACCGTCACTCCCCCACCACCCCAACTCCTTCAATCCCCCCCCCCCCCCCTTTTTGGAAACCATGAGATGGAGAACGGCCACTGCAGCTGCTATTCACAGCGACGAGATAATTGTCAATGAAAAGTCATCGCGCGGCATTATGTTGTCGGCAGGGTCATTGTTCATCTCATTGAAGTCTATATGGCAGAGCAGAGTGTTTTCCTTTGAGTCGGGGGCATTGAGGATCTGTTGCCCGGTAACTAATAAAGGGCCCAATCACGCACTGTATTGGCCAAAGATGGGCCGCAGACTGGCCCCGCCTCGACAATGCCACGTTTGTAAAAAGGCGGTGATACAAGTTAATGATACTTGTTCAACAAAACATTAATGGGCTTCTTCACGCTCTAATATGGCATGGGATGGGCGGTGAATGAGGCGGAGAGGGGGCAAAGGGCGGGAGAGAGGGGTTTCACTTTAACACTTTAACAACTTTGTGTTTTTACTACTGGGAGGAGCTGCAAACACATAACGTGATCCACACAAATGCAGACAAAAAAGGTAAAAATGATGCTTTTTTTTGAGTTAGCTAACTTGGGTCCTGAATCATCTTTTCCTTAAAGCCCCCCACCCCGTTTAAATTGAATTTTCATTCGATTGAATGGGACGGTGATTAATTACCCATCACAAAGTGAAAGGGGTGAATAGTGGCGGCTAACCACTGCACTCCAAAGTTTAAGAGAAAAAAAAGGCGCACAACAGTGAAAGCGAAAAAGGAGGCAAATAAACGATGACTACGACTACCACGATGTGCAAACAAGAATTCATAGAATTATCGAAATTTAATAAATAACTATGAGAATATAGTCAAACAAAACCATCATATTGTGAGGAAAAGATTACAGGGTTAATAAAAAATTAGGACGTAAAAATTAGGACGTAAAAGAATGATGTCGTAATGTTATGGTAAAAGAGTGGCAGTGTTACGAGAAAAGTCAATGTTACATGAAAAAATTTTGGGGGGAAAGTTGTGATGTTACGAGAATAAAGTCTCGTAATGAAACGTCAGAATATGAAGTCCTTATTGGAGTTATCAGTATTGAATCTTTTTAGAATCGATTATCCTATAGCTATTTTGTCGAGTATTCAAGTAATCGCCTCACCCCCACCCAAAAAAATTAATAATCTAAATTAAAATAAATCTTTTTAATGCTCAAATGTTTTTTATTCCAATTTATGTATGCTATAAACAGAATTTGAGAAAAAAATAGACTTTGCTAAACCGTTAGGATTCACGATTAGCATTAGCGCCCTAGCGATTACCATTTTAGGTTAAAAAAAAATGCTAAGTACCATTCGGCTCACTCATACATTATGTTATATGAACAACACACATCTAACAGTGTCTTAAAAATCACTTACAGACGCTCTTCCGCCATTTTTGGTAATGCTTTTCCACTGCTTCTACAGTGCGTCCGTCTGCAACAAATGTCCCCGCTGTAAACATGGACATTGGCTAAATAGTTCCGGGAGGCGCAAATATGCTTTTATGTATTTTATTTATTGCATCGAGGTATACGTTTTTGCGTCGACCATTTTTTTTTTGTGGTTGACTTAGAGCCGAGTTAGACGTGTTTTTTTTTCATAGCTTTAGTTGTAATACGAAGAGCATATTGCCGGCATTTTTTAAAAAAGTTGTAGATAATTATAGCCTGCCAAGTCCCTTTGCATATTCCTGTACAGTAGGTGGCGGTACGCACCAAAGAGATGTAATTTAATTAAACTAAAGAAGAAGAAGAAGAAGAAGAAGAAGAAGGTGAAAGTTCGCTTTCAGTTCACGCAATTTGCGGCACATGAATATATCAAATTTGGATGAAACGCACGAATTGGAAAAACGAGTCCTTATCCATTTTTTTCATTTTGGTTTTACGAACGAATATTAAGAAAACAAGTCATTATTTCGTTTTTGTTTCTGTTTTGTTTTGAGAAATGAATGATACATGGATTTCTTTCATACGAGACACAATTCAAAACTATTTTTGTTTTTTAAACATGAGTACACACACAATCAGGAATGGATCTCGATTTTGAAATAAAGAAGGGCAGCCATGTCCCCCCGAGCAGAATAAAAAGGAATCATAGGATATATTCTTTCTTGCCCTTAAATGGACTAATTTTCTCCTTGAATTATGAAAGTAATGGCGAGGTAACAGCCTGTGCAGCTCGGTACCCGGCGGCTTAATGCCTCCTAAACCCTTCCACGTGGCTCCACTCGCCCTGGCAATTAGGCCTCATTATAGCCTCATAAAGGGCCTAGTTTGGGGGATTACTTAATAGACAATGAAATTTTATCGTGCAGAATTATGGAAAAATAATATCGTGTGTGATGGAAGGGGGGCGTGCGCCACGCATCATTCTGCATGGTCGGAGCGCTGCTCTCTCACACCGAAACACACGCACACTGTTCGCTTTGCAACAATAGCCATGTGTGTGTGGTGGTGTGTGCGTGCATGTGTGTGCATACATGTCACACACGGGCCTCGCTTTATTATAGCAATTATGTTCTGTGTGTGATGTGACAGTCGGATTTGAAAGGATTTTAGAGAAAGTTAGACGCAACATGAGTGCTTTCAAAATAATAATAAAGGACAGTTCTACATTTTAATAAGAAAAAGAAAAATCATGAAATATGCTAAATAGGGGTTGCCTTTTTCAAGGCGAATCCTTGAAATGATCATCACATCATGTTGTCAACGTTTCATGGCCTAGGCAGAAAAAAAATAAAAATAAAGGAATTTAGTATTGCATATCTGTCTCGGAGACTTCCTTGAGACTGCGGCTCGTTTGGGGGAATTCCCCAGTAGAATAACCCAAAATGGTGGTTTCAAACCAAAATGGATGACTTCCTTTTCAATTTTGGGCATGGGTTTTTCAGGTCCGGTTCTGACAGACACGTCCACCCAATTCCGTGTCAATCGCTGAAACAAGTGGCAGCGTCTGATTTTTTTTCTAACTTTTGGGGCTCGCTGGAGTGAGAAATCATTGATATGAACCAAAATAGCTGACTTCCTGTTCAATTTGGAGCATGGGTCCTTGAGACTTTTTCGTGCCTCCTGTTATGACAAACATGTCTACCTAATTTTGCGTGCATCGCTGAAACTGGTGGCAGAGGTGAGAAATAGCTGCTTCAAACCAAAATGGCCGACTTCCTGTTGACTTCCTCGAGACTTTTCCGTGCATCCCATTATGACAAACGTGACCACCGAATTCCGTGTAGATTGGTGAAAGAGGTGGTGGAAGCCAATTTTTTCCCCTAACTTTTCAGGGGTCGCTAATGAATGCGAAATGGTGAATTCAAACTCAAATTGATGACTTTCTGCTCAATTTCCAATATGGATCTTAATACTTTTTTGTGTGCATCCTTTTAAGACACACACGATTCAAACAAAAATGGTTGACTCCCTGTTCAATTCCGAGCACGGGTCCTTGAGACTTTTTCCTTTTAGGACAAACGTGTCCACCAAATTTCGTGGCGATCGGTGAAACAGGTGGCGGAGGCCAATTTTTTTTTCCAACTTTTCAGGGCTCGCTACTGAATGGGATTTTATTTTATTTGTTTTTTTTTTTTTTTTTACCGGGATACACTTCGTTGCAAAAACTGGTGAGTTTCCGGGCGCGATGAATCCTTCACAACGGCCATTAGAATAACAAATACACACAGAGTCCAAGCGGGCCCTGACAAAAATGTTACGAAATCAGACACGCAGAGGGTCCGAGTGGCTACTTGGCAGATGAAAGCAGAAGCCAAAGCCAGCAGTGACCCACCCGCCCCGGCTGCCTGCTGCAAGGAGTGGGTGGGTGTGGGTGTGGGTGGGTGAGGTGGGGGATCAAACCCGCTAATTATCGTCACAAGACGAGGGATTAACGCATTTCTGGAATAACTGCCTGTTTACCCCCAGTGCCGGCCCACCTTTATAAACACTTTCTAATTTAATCCTAATCGCTATCCAATAGCCCCAAGCAGACGCACCGGGCACGGCGCCACAAAGCCGGCAATGCTGGAAGTGACCCCCCCCCCCCCAAAAAAAAGTGCGATCAGAGGGCAGGTTAAAGCAATTCTGAAAATCGCATTTGTAATAATATCTCACATTCTCGAATTTTGGAGTGCTCGGTACAAATGCTTGGAATTACGATTTACATTCTTTACGGGACACTTCATTAGGTACGCCGTCGTAATGAGAACCAACGAGAACGGTCAAACTTTGCAAAGATGCTAATACTTTTCATTCCAAATCATTAAGGCCAACATGCTAATAAATACTCACTTTTAATTCAAATTCATTATTGGAGATGTTTCCAATATGTTTGCACCTCTCACGTGGCAATAAAAAAGGGGACCAGAATACTAGTAACGGTGTTGTTGTACACCACAGCAAACTACAACCATATTAATAAGCATATTGTCCAATGACATTTGGAAATTTAGATGTGCACATAAATTACAACCATACATTAATAATAATGGCTTGAGAAGTGATAGACGGACATACAGTATGATGTGGTATGCTTTGGATTATTCGCTTTTCCTTACCCGTAGACAATTCACTTGTTAAATGTGTCGGCAATCCAAGCTTCTCTTTTCCTTCAACAGACATTTTTCATGACACTCTTGTTAAAACATAGATTTGTACAGTAGACACAAAGAAATACATAAAGAAATGAAAAATGATGTGGTATGCTGTGGATCGTGAGCTTTTCCTTGCCATGGATGGATGATGCAATACAGTGTAACTGCAAATTTGACAGTGGCCTTTCATTGCGGGCAGCCGAAGGCACACCTGTGCAATCGGCAGGCTGGCTAATGAGCATCTGGATGCGGCATCCGCCTGTGAGGTGGATGCCGCATCTGGGCAAAGGAGCGGTGCTCACTAGCACACGTTCGGGCACATTTCGGAACCCCATCGAGAGAAAAACACGCGTTGCATTTCGATTTTGATGCGCTTCCATTTTTGGTTGGATGTGATTAAAATGTGGTGGACTGACAAAAGAAAAACAATCAAATCATGTATGTTTGTTTAACACATTTGAATCATGTGCAACCGATTAATTGAAGTCAATTCAAAGGACTTTTTTTTTTTTTTTTTATTCCAGTATGGTTCACTTACTTCTTTACAATGTATGTCGACAATTCCAGCGTAGTCTCTTTTTTTTTCTTGTCTGGGATAACCTGCAAAGGGGAAACATATTTGAATTAGGCTACTTCATTTCAATATAATAATAATTTTAAAAAATGTGTTTTTAAAAAAAACATACCTTGTTGTTTTCTATGTCAACTGTCATTTGTTCAACACACACAAAATTCACAATTCAATAATTGGGTTTAACAACAACAATACAATTGAGTTTGATATGACTATTGAATGCTGGGAGTAACAAACGTCGATTTTGATACATTTGACAGACAAAGACTTGGGGGGGGGGGGGGTAAAAAAGTGCAAGTTATGATGGTCGACTGGGGGTAATGAGGGCTGTCATGTTATGTATGCAGCAGTCTTGGGTGGGTGACGCTGCGCCCAAGGCCCACCCACACCACCCACACCCCCCTACCCCCCCCCCCCCCCCCCCCCACCCCCCCACCCCCCTCGTGCTCCCTTTTGTTGCGCCATCAAACATAAAGCACCTTTGCGAGCTCCCGAGGGGCATCACACGCAAGCGAGGAGCGCGCTCAACTCTGTCGCCATGTCCAGATCCTTCTACGTGGATTCGCTCATCGTCAAGGACGCCCGACCGGCCGAACACCCGGCGGCGGCGGCCCACGACTTCCTGCTGCCCATCAGCGTGCACACGCCGGGCGTGGTGCCGGCGTGCCCGTCCAGGAAGAGCGGCGCGTTCTGCGTGTGCCCGCTGTGCGTCAGCACGCACCTGCACTCCAACTCCAGGCCGGCCCTGAAAGGCCACTTCGCCACGGGCTCCGAGGCGGCGCAGTACTGCCACCGGCTCGCCCACCACCAGCACCAGAGTGCCGCCTTGGCGCACCCGGGACATGCACCTGTTTGCACGGCGTCCGTTTTCACAGACCCGCGGAGATACCACTGCATCTCCATGGGTGAGACTGGAACTTTTGGTTTTTGCTTGTTGTTGACTAAGCTACTTTTCGGATGCCATATGACAGACCTTAACAAACCTTTATATATATATATATATAGATAGATATAGATTTATTTATTGAAACTTATGAAAGTATCAAAATGTGTTGCCATTCATGCATCCATGCACGAATTTGCTAATAAAACAATTAAAAAATTGCTTTTTGACTTCTAAAGCATCTTCCCAAGACACTGAACACTGACACAAAACAGGGGTTCACAAACTGTGGGTGGCGGCCCAAAATGGGACCCAGGTCAGTTTTGAACATAACCCTTTAATGATCCCCAGAGTGGAAATTCAGGTGTCACAGCAACATACGGCATTGTTTCAATAAAAAGAATAAAATGACTGTTGTATACAGCAACTTTTTGGAAGGCTGAATAAGGATAATACGATTGATTGAGGTTGCTTTGCTTTATTGACATTTAAAAGCAACACAGTTGACCTAAGTGCTGAACAACTCAAACAAAAAATGGTAACATTTCCGAAATTTAAAACAATACAAAATAATAGCAATCATCAATAAGGCCCAATTTTTTTTCAATCGTTGCCGTTATGGCAAAACATATCGTTACCGTAATAGCATAATTGCCTGTATCCTTTTCGAACATTTTCAATCAACAAGAAAAAAAGCGCAACAAAGCTTCATGTTTAACCCCCCAAAAATGGGTTAACCAGAAAATATGGACCCAATCTAATACAAATTTCATTTTAGAGAACATATAGAAATGACACATTTGAACCAAGTGCTGTATATTTCAAAACAAAACAACAGAAGATTTTTTTTTTTTACTTCTTCCTACTCCTATACTGAATATGTACATTTCTTTTCTCAAGCAGAATTACATTTTTAAACCTCATTTTATGTTTGTTTCTTGGGTATATGCTAAAAACATTCATGGGTCAGTGTGACCCGCTGCATGTTTAACCATAAAAAAACATTTGTTTGTGTCTTAAACTGATTAAAAAAATTATATATATATATATGTGTGTGTGTGTGTGTGTGTGCCCTACTAAAATGTGTTTACATAAGAAAAAACATATTTTAAACTTTAATCCCCCTTTTACTTGTGTTTCTCAGGAAGAGAAAATAGTTTCCCTGGGTCGATTTGACCCACTATCCAGAAATGATCCCAATAAACTTTGCTTGTATCTCATCATTAATTCCATTCCTCACAAATTGTAATCAATATATAGACTTGATAACACTTATTAAGACACAAACTACTTACAAGATAAACAATCCATCCTGACAATGGGTCCAAATGGTCTGTTTCAACCTCTTGTTATATTGGTCATATTACCCATTATTAAGGTATTGCTTTAAAAAAAGTCACTTAATAAATGTAATCAACTCAACACTACAGGAGGGTTAAATGGGTCCATTTGACCCGTGATCCAAAAGTGTCAGAAAGGGAAGAAATCCCAATCAAAGTTGTTTATATCGGATTGCTTCATTTCAGTGTGTATTTATCTGTGACTATCCTACAATGACTAGCACTTTACAATGGGTCAATTTGACCCGTGATCCAAAAGTGTCAGAAATGAATAAACGCCCAATAAACATTGTTTGTATCTAATTGTTACCTCCTTACTCACTATTTAAAGCAATATGTAGAATTGATTAGACTTACTGCAGTTGCTGCTTTTGTATCTTTACAATGGGTCAAACTGACCCGCTTAATCCACCTGTGATGCTGCAGATGCTGCAAATCAACATAAGTCTTAAAAAGTGTAATCGACTACAAATATGGATTTGTTTGCTGGTGCTTTTGGATAACGGGTCAAATTGACCTCTTGTTAAGTTGTGGGTCAAATTGACCCATGGTAAAGTTGTTGTTTTTTGAAGTCAAAGTTGCTGAATCCAGTAAGTGAACTCAACTCAACATACAGGTAAATCCGCGGCCTAAAGCTCCACTTTCCCCTCCCCCGACAGGCGCCTCGGAGAGCAGCCACATCCAGAACGGCAAGCGCATGCGCACGGCCTTCACCAGCACGCAACTGCTGGAGCTGGAGCGCGAGTTCTCCAGCAACATGTACCTGTCCCGCCTGCGCCGCATCGAGATCGCCACCTACCTGAGCCTGTCCGAGAAGCAGGTGAAGATCTGGTTCCAGAACCGCCGCGTCAAGCACAAGAAGGAGGGCAAGGCGGCGCAGAGGAGTTCCCACGCCGCCGGCGGCGGCGGCGGCGGGTGCAAGTGCTCGGGCGCGCACTACCCTCGCTCAGAGGACGAGGAATCGCTCTCTCCCGTCTCGGCTTCGGAGGAGAAGGACGGCGCGCTGGTCATCATGTGACTACCGCCGGTTTGGACCGAGTGACCTCCCTCCACCTGCATGAAAACTGTTGACGAGGAAAACTTTATTGATAATGTGAATGCACGTTTTTGACCAAAATGAATTTATAGGACTTGTCGTGCATCCCTTATAACAGGGGTTCTCAAACTGGGGTCCACGGGCCGTAACTTGGGGCTCCGCATAATTCTTTGGGCGTAGTCGTATTGTTTGATAAAAGTGTGTGCTTACATACCGTATGGCGCCAACTAAACAAACAGTAGAAACCAATTACTCCTGCCTACCGATTGTGACATGTCACAAAAATCTGACAGTCCTAACTAAATAAGTAAGAAAAAATACATTTGAACAAAATGTGTATCATTACAGGACATTTTCCTTTTTTTTTTTTATAACGCCATATTTTTCCCAAGAATTGAGTGTTAGGCAAAAATCTGTGCATAAGTGACGAGCCCCTAATAAGTTTCGATAAGTTTTACAGAGGCCACGAGATACCTCAACTCACTTCCCGGGCACCGAAATTCCAAAAGATGGCGGCAAAGCACTACTTGTGTCTAAAGGAAACTCCTCAATTCACTTCGACATCCTTCCTTTGGCTCCCTGGCACCAAAGTAATACTTCCATGTCACAGAGGAGAGGTGAGATTTCAGCAAATAACGGAAAATAGGTTTCACAAAAGAATTGACAAAATCGCTGAATTTGCAAATCCCGAACCCCGACTATGCGGAGGTTCACTGTATAGCCCTATTTTTATTGTTTTACTTTTGATAATAGAGGTGTCTCTTCCATACTTAAAGGTGTAACATTCTGAGAATAAAGTCGTCGTGTTTTTAAAAGTCTAAAGATTGTGACTTTTCATCCCGACAAAATACCTTTTTGTTCTTGTTTTTGTAACATTGCAACTTTTGAATTCCTCTGGCATGTAAGGGCGCACGTGGCGGTGATGGATTATGAGGTTCCCTTGAAAAAGATTTCTCCCCAGTAAGAGGAAGAGGAAGAGGTCCCTGGACCCAGAACGTTTGAGAACTCTTGTCCCATACAGTCTGGAAGTCCTCCGCTGTGGACCCTTCACTGTGAGTGTGCGTGCGTGTTGATGAAAAGGTCTTAGAAGCAATATATAAAAAAGAAAACAAAATAGCATATAGGACAACCTGTGTGTGGAACCCGTAAGCAACATGTGTTTGCAAGCTATGTGTACATGATGTCTATTTATTGCAATAAACAATTTCATTTGAATTTGTCCATTTTTTTTTGCCACCCAGACAGTGTGCATTTGTGCGACCGAGTCGTAGAAACACACGTATGGCACACTTCGTTAAGTACGCCAGCACAATGACAATGAGACCCAAATATAAGGCCTTTGCAAACAATGTGTGTGTTTTTTTTTTTAAATTATTATTTATTGACAGTGTTGGTTGTAGAATATGATTACAGTATTTCTAAATATCGAAACAAAAACCCCATTGTCCCAACCAAATTCTCAGTGTCAACCTCGAACCTTAAGCACTTTTCACGGCGTCCACCATATTTTTTTTTTTTAGATTCTTACGTACATTTTTACAGTCTGAGTCTATACAGTGCTGTGCACAAAAAAAGGTTTCAATGTATCCATTTTACACACATATAAGTGCTAAAACGATTTTTTTATGTATTCATTACATCTTTAATCAGATACTGTATGTTTATATATAATTAATAGATTTTTTACAAATATTTTACAATACATAGAAATACTGTATAGATTTATGGATTTATTTACTGAAATGCATGCCATTTTTTTCTTGGCATTTAAAATGTGGATTCATAATGAATTTGTTGTATATTTCTGTTAATCTTTGTATATATTTTCGCACATCATTTCTTACAACAATTGTAAATATGATGCGTTATTTTTTTATATTTAAAATGCATTGTAATGTTTTTATTTATATTAAAACATGTTTACATATAAATGTGTTTTATATGTTTGCATATCATAACGAAAATGACATATTCCGTATGAACACACAGAATCAAATGTATCTTATTATATCCTTTCTTTTTCACGTATTTTTTTTTCTTTGAATATTGTAACTTTTTGTTCAACTCCCAGTCACTCAAAAGCCATTTTACAGTATTTATCAAAGAGCAATTGACATGATATAAGCTCTCGTTAATTCCGAGTGGAGCTGACGAACCTTTGTGATAAGGGTCCCTTTTGAACAACAACAACAAGAAAGAAATAACGATTTTTTTTGTCTTTCTTTTTCCTGTGTGGTTCTAAAAAAAACCGAGTTGAATTGCGTTTGGGGGTCCCACGTCGTTCGATTGTATCCTGGCATTTGGGGCAGCGCGAGCGAGGGACAGGATATATAGAAGCGGCCAAAGGCTTTGACAGGTTAGATTGTCCCGAGGGGGAGACCCCCTGATGTGGGGGGGGGGGGGGGCGCTCACACCGCTTTTGAGGGTGGGGGCGGGGGGTGGTATCGACAGGGTTCCACACGGGGACCCACACAAGGCGAGTTTTAGTCACTGTTTCATTAGGGCCCATTTGAACCTTTCAACTTGGGGGGACGAATGGGAAAAGACCTCTGAGAAGGGGATTAGGGTAAAGGGGGGTGGGGCCCCTGGCTGGGGGGCTGAAAAATTAGCTGACGCCTAATTTAACTGGTTTCTCTCAGAGTTTGGGATACACTCCTAATTGAGAGGGGAAGCAGGTGAACTTTTTTTGGGGTTCCCATTCATCGCGGACGTAAATGGCCGCCTTTCACACTCTGCTGCTGATCATATATTATTATTGGGTGATAGGGGAGGGGGCACCTAATGAATTTAGACACTGAAGTTCCTATGAAGTGAATTTGTGTTGCCTTGCAGGTGCTAGAGCAGGGGCGTCCAAACGTTTTCCTCTGAGGGTCGCATGGAGAAAAACTCAAGGATGCAAGAGCCATCGTGCACCCTGAAAACTGTTGGGTTGAAAATAACCCAATATGGGTCATTTGAGTACCCCAACTTCCGACCCAAGTGTCAACCCAGCAGTTGAACGACAAAATTGACCCGGCACTTTCTATGGTGCGACATTCTTCGACACAAGCTAAAACCAGCAATTACATATCATAGTTATTTTTGAGAAACTGCTACATCACAGCTTTAGGTTCAAGGTGAGAAGGTTTGGGATTGACTTGCGAGTGGCCAGCGGCCCTTTATTCCACTAGAATAGATCTGCCCCTGCCCTGAGCAGATCTCCATATTCAGAACCAAAACGAGAGCAATCGGTAACAAGGATGACAAGGTTACTTGACGATCATAATCCGTCATGAATGCGATGCGATCAGAAATCTGAGCAGAAAGAGAAGAAAGCATTTTTAGTTCTGAAATTCACGAGGCATTATACAACGAATGTTTCATGTTAATCATATTTAATGAGCATACACTTTTCCACCAGAGGCAACATTTACCTGCCAAAACGAGAGGTTTTGAGAGAGGCCCCCCTCCAACCCCGAAAAAAATACCCCTCCCAAATGGCCATTTGAAGGTGCTCCAATGAAGCCCCCGTGCGCCATGAAAAAGTGGCCAATTACGCATGACAAAAGATAATTAATACGAGAGTCCTTTGAGTCGCAAGTGCAGCTGCCGTTTGACGAGGAAGAGGAGGAGGAGGATGAGGAGGATGAGGAGGATGAGGAGGGGACTTGCATTGGATCGCCGGGTGACGTCTTCATCTGCGGCAATGCCGCGCGCGACGAACTCCATTGGGAAATGCGTGACATTTCCAATCTCCGCGGGTGACGTCAGGAACTAAACTTTCACGTGACACAAATTCGCACTAGATGTTGACTAGCAAATGTCTGCGAGCTATCGGCGTCTATTATTCATCAATAGGCTCTTTTTTTTTCTTCTTCAGAAAGCTCGTTCCTGATTTAAAACGGCCACTCGGGGGTGGAGTCTGACGTGGGAAAAGTTGAACTATTGTCAACGGGGTTCCCAAAGGGGGGATTGGGAAACCATGTTTAGGTTATCAGCTCTTTTGCGTAAATTACATAAGTGTTTGTGTTTTATATATGTAAAAAAAAAAAAAAAAACATGTAAAAAAATTATTTACTTACTTATTTAATTAATTTTGCGCTTCAGCACGCTGGACAGCTCCCGCGCGTGGGGGGGGGGGGGACTAATTGATGGCAGTGACGTCACGTCCACCGAGCCAATCGCGACATATCTCTATAACTGTCACATTAAGAAACATATATATTGTTACATTGTACATTAAATATATAGCTTAAAAATTGAGTTAAAAACGGCATGTCTATCCAAAGTTAATACGTAATTATACATTAATGACATTGTCTTCTAATTCCTTCAATTAAAATTCAGCAAATGAGATTTCCCCCGAAAACCACCTCGCCCCCCCCCCCCCCCCCAAAAAATAAAAACACTGCAGCAGAGACCTCTAGTGGACAGTCAAGAATGAGCAAACAGTTTGAAGTCGAAATAGAAGTATTTATTACTAACATTGAATAATTCTATTTTTCGACCTCCACTTTGAATAGCATGAGAATAGTAAGTTTCACACTACCCTCCAAGGACACTTGATTAGGTACAACAGCACAACCTACAAGAGGTCTCGAAGTGGCATTGAGGGCCAATTGAACAATTTGTGTCGGTGCAGGTGTACCTAATAAAGTGGCCAGCGTGTGGGAACTTTGACGTCAGTGTTCAACGCACTCTCTGGATCTTCATCACACAAAGTTTCCAAACTCACAATATGTACTTTTCGTTGTGTTATTTTAAGAGAGAGAGAGAGAAAAAAAAGAAAGTTACATAAATAAAACACTTGGTTTAAAATGTGCAAAGTTCGGCCATTTTGCGGTGGAAATCTTCCAGGATCCTTTTGTTTGGAGAACAAGGACAGTGTTCTTTTCGCCAACATGTGGAAGCCATTGGGTCCAGGCAAAGTCTGCCTGCATGTTGTGATGGGGTGGTGGAGACGGGGGGGGGTGTTGGTGAGTGCGAGGACCCCATTTCTCCTCATCACGACCCGCTAGGAGACGCTCAGTTCGGGCGAAGGGGGGGGGGTTCCAAATCGTGGTATCTATACAGTAAACAGCTGACGCATGCGTGCCACTTGCGTGCACTTTGCCAGGCTGCGCGTGTGCGTGCGCGTGCGCGTGTGCGTTTGGAGGCTGGGGATTAAGATGGTATTGGAGCGCCCTCTACGAGCTCAGCGCGCCACTGCACCCCTGCAACTTCCAAATGCCAACGACTGACTGGGTGGCGGGGGGAGGACACTCGAAATTTGTTTTGATTGCTCCTCTCGCTCGCTCGCTCACTCTCACGATATTTACAACGTTAGTTAATCGTACCGCGTAAAGGAGAGGGAGCAGGAAGCCACGATTGTGAACTGCAATCTTTGCAAGTGCAAAGAATTAAGTAGCACGAGCAGTCACTCGCGAGTACTCGCAGATACCGAGTACCGATAACACTGGTACTTTTGATTCATAAAATCTCACGTGGTCAACGCAACGCAGTTTAGCGCCAACTACCGGCGAGGAGGACTTGATGTCCGATTTTTTTATTGAATTGGATTTACTTTCTGCCTTAAGTATCGGTGGCTGGTATCGGCAGTACTTCACAAGTACCCGATAAATTGAAATAAGATCATGTTGGGGAAAACGCTACAAAATTGGTTCTAAAAAAAAAAAATACAAATTCAATTCAAAAAATGAAGAAATGCATTGGGTGAAAAATGCCCGAAAACTCATTGGGAAATTGTGGATTAAAAAAAATCCTGGGTGGTACAAATTTTCAAATAAAACCTTATCGTATTAAAGATAAAAGCAAAATAGTCGTACTTGTGTTGAGCGCCATGCGGCAGAAGGAATGAAATAGTTTTGAGGGTCGGTTAGTCCTCACGGTAACGCCTGCCGCAGGCCATCAAGAGGAATTCTTCTTTTTTGGCTTGATCATTTTTATGAGCGCCTGTTTCTCCTAATGACAGTCAAGCCTCTTCGCTTGACCCGAATTACCTCGGCGCAAACTTTGACGATGCCGTTTAAGCAGGTTTGCGCTTTGACTGACATCCCGTCGACTAACACACAAACGGCTTTCAATAAGAACATGGATAAGAATTAGCATAAAACAGCATCACAGATGGGAAAGGGGTTGCGCTTTTGCAATCGATGACTTATTTGTTGACCTCGCTTTACGACCGCATCTGTGTTCAAGTCGAACTTGAACTTGGAATCAAACCCAACGCCAGAGTATTTACAGGATTCAACGAGCCCGACTTCTTTATTATGAATAATCCTTCCTTTTGAAATATGTTTACTCCTCCATTTGCTTCCCTGTCAATGCAACACACTCATTTCCCCCCTGGGATCCACAAAGCATTCGAATTGAGAAACTATAGCAACATTTCTATTGTTACAGTACTGTTGTGGGTTTTTTCTTTCAAATATGTAATATTTGAAAATATATATTTTTTTAAAGTTGGTAAAAATGCCCTGCAAAAACTCCACACCACCTTGCTATTTAAGAGTACAGACTTCCCCCAATAAGATTTGGATTTATGTTTTTAACAGAGGTCCGCTAGCGTAATGCTAACACACAATGCAAAACGCTATAGAAGGGCTAACGAAACTAGCGTCAATGTTGCGGTGGCTGTAACCCTTTAAGCGACAGGTATTTCAACTTCCAACAATGCAGCAACAAATGTAGCCAGACAGTATAACAACACTCGCAGGCATGTATTATTTATCCTCTGCAAAAAAAAAGTACGAATATTTCCGCATCTTACTGAGTCACTTTGTTGTGAGAACTCTTCTTCGTGTATTAAGTCTGTATTATACTGCTCCCTGGTGGCCAAGGCAAGCACACAAGATGAGCACAATATCAACGGGCATTGACGCACGAAATCACGATGCCCAAACTGTTTGAAGTCTTTACATTCTATTTATTTATGTTATTAAGCACAATACTGTGGGGAGTGCTATTTTTTTTTTTATTGAATTTTTTTTTAAAAACATGACCATTTTTTCAAATAATAAACTAAAAAAAAGCAAGTTTTAGTGTTACTGAGTAAAAAGAATGCAAATATTTAGTTTTTCTGCAATACAGTAATCCCTCGTTTATTGCGGGGGTTAGGTTCCGGACCCCCCGCAGTACGTGAAATCTGCAAAGTAATCCCCGTTATTTATACATATTTTAAAGCTGTATGAACCTCTTCAGACTCCTATTAACCTCTACCACTCTAACATACAATTATAAACACTTTCTCTACTCTTTTTAAAACACCTTCCAAACTTCTAAAAATACAGTAATGCACAGTAGAATTATACACTATTTACATTTTATTCTTTGTAATGTGTTTTGTAATGATTTTTTGTTTTGTTTTACAGTTTTGATGTTTTAGGCGAGGAAACGTTGATCCCCACCCCAAATACAGCATACACTCAAAATCCTGCCAAATGGTGAATATGGGGGGGGGGGGGGGGTCTGAAATACATTGAATCCGCAATAGGTGAACCGCAATATAGCGAGGGACGACTACTCTGGAAGGTGCAAGAAGTGGGGCATTCAGAGTGGGGAAAAGGGGGAGAGATTGTGTGGGTGGGTGGGGAGGGGGGTCTCATTTCCTGAGAGTGACTTTACTTGGAGCCAGATGATGACTTTGCTTAGGGGAGGGAGGAAGAGGAGGAGGCAGGACTCGCAAGTTGGACCCACTCACAGGTCGTCCTCGCTCAGTCACACAGTGGACGTGGACACACACACACACACACACACACACACTCCGTGGACTATTAAGCGCCTTTTTGGAGTCAACTTTTTCTTTTTTTTGCGCTGTGGATGTACTCACTTTGACGGATTGTAACGAGAGGATTACGCAAGGTAAATTGAAAGTGAAGAAGGAAAGAAGCGCTCGCGCTCTCTCTCTCTCTTTGTCGGGGCTTCGTTCGTTAAAATAGTGCGGTTGATGTACATGTGATGCAAATGCGTTTATCTAGTTGCAAGTTAAGAGTGTATTTGGCTATAAGGTATTCCCCCCCCCCCCCACCCCCACCCCACGCCACCCCCCCCCCCCCCGTCATCCCACGCACACTCACACCGTTGGAGGTGAGGCGCACCCGGCTGGACAGAAGCTCCGCGCAGCTGGAGGTATCACCTCAAAAGTCCTGGAAGTCATTCTGATCCACCGGTGGGATTCTCTTTTTTTTTTTTTTCTCCCCCCCCCCCCCACACCTCCCACTTTGGAATTTCACTGCAGCTTGTTTTGTTTCCTGTGGAATGCGAGGAATTAATTAATTAAACAAAACAAAAAGCGGGGGTAAGCATCATTAGGAGAAGATTGGACTGTGCACGACAAACGGACTGCAGGCTACTCCATAAGCATTTTTGCTTTGCACGTATTTTGAGTCAATCTAGCAATTGTATGCGCGTGCGTGGAAAAGGGGGGACAAAATGGATTAAGTCGTGTTTACGCGGAAAATGAGCGCAAGCAACAAACTTGCGCACTTTTACGCATTGCGTGCAAGCTCGGGGATCATTGCACAGACAAGGAGCGCTTTCAATCCAGCTGGCCGTGCAAAAAACGGATAGACACAATTACATTTTTGCACAAAAAAATAACTCGAATATACGTGGAGAAATACGCTTTAACGAAAAAGGCAACGAATTAGCATTTGCCCCCCCCCCCCCCCCTCACATTAACGCACGCAGCGACTCAAAAACCTAAAAAACAAACATTCAAACATGACTCAAAAATTCAAAAAAACTATTTATTTAGGGTTTAAACTAGTACTGCCTTGCAGAAAATGACTGGACCCCTAAATGTGACCCCTAAACTGCAAAACAACCTCCCCCCCCCCCCCCCCCCCCCCATGCTTAAACTGACCAAGCATGTCAAAAAAGACACAGACAAAGAAAAACAAACGTCAAATGAACCAAAAAGTTACAAATAATCACGTAGACAATCAGGTATTATCAATCAGCAGCAGTTTGACATGTAAAAAAAAAAAAAAAGAGCAGGAACAATTAACTTTTCAGTGGGGGAAACGGGAACGAAGGAGGGTGAGGGGCGAGAAGAGGGGGGTATTTTACAAGAGGTGGGCTATGTCTCCCTCTAGCGGCGGTCTCGTGAACTACAACAGCCGGATGATTAAACCACTGACTGAAAGCAGAAAGGGGGAGGGGGGAATGAGTTTAGGAAAGGAGAAGCAGGAGGAGGAAAAGTACGCACACTCTGTACTTAACTAGAAGTACTCGTGTGAAATGTCACTTTGGTTAGAAGTACTTATGCAAATACTTCTGTACTTTTATTTAAAAGTAAACCTGAATCTTTACTGTCGATAATCTATACAATACCCATTTGGATAACTGGATACGACGACAACAGAAAATGCACGCAAAATAGTTTCCTTCTTTTATTAACTTGCATATTTATTTGAACTTATAACTATAATACCTTATAACTTGCAAATTTCCCCATTGTGCGACTAATAAATGGTATCTTATCATAGTGCTTATACTGTGATGAAATATGCTTATGTCTTGAACTGACAAAAAAAAATGCTAAATTAGTTCATAAAAACTGAAGACAAAAAAAAAAAAAAAAAAAAAAAACTTACTAGCTGTATGTTTTTTTTTGTTTCTTCAGATTCAACAGAGAATTTTTGAGCACCGGAAGCTTTTGGTTTTTAGGCTGGCACAAGAAACAACGCATTCGCCACAAATCATTCATCGAGCCGACAACCCAAAAAATCTTAAGAGCACAGATGAGGAATATCTTGCTTCTCCGATATGTTGCGTCATTTTCTTCGTCTTCCTGACGTCGTGTCGTTGGAAAAGTCATGGGCCTCTTTTGACCAAAAAATCAGGGGTAGAAAGTACACATATCTGTTTTCAAAAAGTTAAAAGTCGTCAGAAAACTAAATATTAAATACTTAACTCTCATCAGTACTGCACATTAAGAAAGCAAATAATCCGTTTTCAGGACTCAACATGTTTCTTTGAAGGAATCAAATGTAGTTCACATTTTCTGCAATGTTTCCAAGCAGTGAAAAAAAAAACAGTAAAGGAAAAAAAAAAAAAAAAAAAAGGGGTTTTGTAAACCATCCGAATATATCAAGAATCCAATATCCGCAAACCTCAAAACTGCACGTCTTCGAAGAAAGAAAAACTGTTTTTGTCATTATTTGCCCTCTGGGGATTGCAGCGAATCTCAATTTGCCGAACGTGTACCACTAATGATACATGGCCTCCCTCTAGTGGCACCCGAAAGAATTGCTGAATGAAATGTTCAAACTGTGCATCATTTTTTCATTAATCCAGTCCAGTACATTTGTTAAGTACAGTTCAGTTCTATTTAACATTTTTTTTTAGTACATTTGCATTCAATCTTTTTGAACTGTCTGTTTTCAAACATTTCTGTACATTATCATTGAGTCATTTAAGTACAGTTTCTCTTACTTGTTAATATTCAAACTGTGCATAATGTTACAGTGGCTTACAATAATATTTCATATACTGTTTAGAATAACAGCTTCGTTTTTTCCCCCGGCGCTATTTGGTGTAAAAAGTTCGACAATCGCTGTTTTAAATGCTTATTGTATAATTATGCTCTCAATATACATCACATCGATTGATCGAGGCTAGTATTTAAAAATGATTGATTTTAATTATTATCATTATTATGATTATTTTGGTATTTGTTGTTAAACGTTAAGTAGAGTAACAAAGTATTTGTGGCTGGAAACAAAGTGTCAGGATGTTTTTGTACCTCGTAATAGAATATTTGTACTTAGTAACAAAGTATTTGTAGTAACTAAGTATTTCACTGATGAAAACAGACAATTGTGACATGGTAAAAGTCTTAATTGGGGAATTTCAAGATTTATTTATTTTTTCCCCCACATGTCCCAGAACGTCCATAAACATGGATGGTTCCAGAACATTCCGTGTGTTCTTTGGGTCCATCATGGCGCTGGCCATCACAGGTATGTTACAGTTTGATTTCACAGTTCCAAACTTTGAGCGTTCCAACCAGGCCGATATCGACCTGATTGCAAGGTACTTCAAGTAGAGAGAAAAAAACCCAATAATAAATAATTTTAAAAAATCTGGCATTGAGTAAGTCCTCCTCGCCAGTAGTTGGCGCTACACTGCGGCAGTTTGACACATCGGCGAATATCCACGTGCGTCGGAAAGAAATGATTGTGTTAATTGAAATTGTATGTATAAAAAGTACTAGTGGTATCGGTACTCAGTATGGGTACTTGTGAGTACTCAAGACCGAAGACCGGTATCAGTCTGACAAAAAAGTGATATGGAACATGTCGAGTTGAAACTAAAGCGACAATCTTGATGTCGCAGTTAAGTGCAGGCTGCCGCCACCCACCATCATCTCCGACGAGACCGAGTTCGTCTTGCGGCCGGATTCGGTGTTCAACATCAGCTGCGCCGGCAAAGGCGCCGTCGTCTGGGCCGAGCCTCTCCCCCGGAATACGTTCGTGTTGCCGGGCTACATGACGGCCACGCTGTTCATCTACAACGCAACCGTGGCTAACACGGGCTACTACGTTTGCGTCAACGAGGATTTGGCGGAAAACCCGGCGGCGGGCGACCCGGAAGTGGAGCACAAAGCTGAGATTTATGTTTTTGTTCCAGGTGTGGTTCTTTTTTTATTTACATTTTATGTTTTTCATTTTTGAGTCAACATGTTGGACTACACGTAAATACTGTAATATAGCTAATATAATTATATAAATGAGACTTTATTGTTTGTGATAAAATTGGACAAAATGTCACCAATTTGTTTAGAAGGGGCGGAGCTAGGACAAAGAACCCATTCCATTCTGAATTTCTGAAAAGTTTGTCTTTCACTTTTGTTAACATCGGTTTTTCTTTGAGTGTTTTCTTCCCTTTTTAATATCCCAATAGAGTGCTTTTTTTTGGGGGGGGGGGGGGGGTGTTTCATTATTTGGGTTTATTTGTGTTTCCACGGGAAGAGGGTATTTATTTTCTGTTTCAAATTTATTTGTGTCTTCCAGTTTTGTTAACGTTGCGTCAGAGGGCATTTATTTAAGATTTTTCAATGTATATTTAATTTCTTTTGCTTTTATGAACACTGCAAGACAGGAAATGTATCCAACTTTTTTTACCCCGTCATTTGTCGAAAGACTGCTTAGCTCTTGTCAACAAAATGTGTTTATAGTATTTAATACCAAGGCGTACAATTTGGTGCAGAGGTCTGGAATTTTGGTTGATTATTGAGGTTGTGGTTAGTGTTGGCATTGCAGTTCATTTGTCAGAATGGAGCATTATTAACTTGAATACCGCTCGTGTGCACGTGTACCTAACCAAATGTCCCGTGAGTCTGTGTCATAACAAACCGACAAACCAAACAAGATGTTCAATTGTCCCTCGTCTGCACGCCCAGATCCCCGGGTTCCTTTCGTCCCGGAGACCCCCGCCAACCTGATCGTCGCCACGGACGCCACGGCAGCGTCCATCTCCTGCCGCGTGTCTGACCCCCACTCCCACGTCACTCTGCGGAGCGTCCCCGGCGGAGAGAAGATGTCCGCCTTCTACGACAACAAGCTGGGCTTCTTCGGAAGCCTCCCCGCAGGCCAGTACCAGTGTGAGACCGGCGTTGAGGGGCGAGTGCTCACCAGCGCCATCTACACTGTCAAAGACGACGGTAAGTGGACTCTAAAATCGGTTCATGGCCATAATTGTCGAGAAATTCATGCTGTCGACTGCGTGGGATGCTTGCTGTTCGTATATTAAGGGCAACTGAGTCAAAATGGTGCGCGCTACTTGGCTGCAACCAGCAGAGGCGCTGTTGATTCGGTATCGACCAGACTAAAGAAGTCAACACAACGTCGCTACAGTTAAGCTACGTCCACGCAGGCTACCGACTATAGCGCGAACGACTCCGTATCGTTATTCCAGTCAATACGACAAACAGGAGTTCAGAACATTTAGAGAGAGATACTGCCATCTCATTGGAAACACTAGTTTGAAATTAAGTAATCAGTTAATTGATCGTACATTTTCCAGATAGTCAAGCAGTTGCCTGTTCCGTAATAAGATTTTGAATGGTGTGAAATTTCAAACTATGAAGTGAGTCCGGATAACATTTTTGCAAAATGATCACACTTTGAAACAAAATTATTTCATTTTAAATAGGTCATGATTTTCAGTGTTTTTCACCGATGATAAATCGTATACCTCACAGCTGAACTATTAGCATTAAATATTCTGTTTACGCTTTCAATACGAGCCTCGAAACAGGAGTTCAGAACATTTAGAGATCCATCCCATTAAAAAAAAAAAAATTCAAGCTAATCGTTGTTTCTTCATATTCAAGCGAAGAAATTTAGTCAATTGCCTATCGCGAAAAAATATTCTATATAAAAATGGAATGTGTAATTGGACTGCTGAACGTACAAGCCCAATTCCAATGAAGTTGGGATGTTGTGTTAAACATAAATAAAAACAGAATACAATCATTTGCAAATCGAGTTCGACCTATATTTCATTGAATACACTACAACGACAAGATATTTCATGTTCAAACTGATCAACTTGATTGTTTTGAGCAAATAATCATGAACTTAGAATTTGATGGTTGCAACACGTTCCCAAAAAGCTGCGACGGACGGGCTCATGTTTGCCACTGCGTTTGTTACATCACCTTTCCTTTGAGCGACATTCAAGAAACGTTTGGGAACTGAGGACACTCATTGTTGAAGCTTTGGAGGTGGAATTCTTTCCCATTCTTGCTTGATGTACAGCTTCAGCTGTTCAACAGTCCGGGGTCTCCGTTGTGGTATTTTACGCTTCATAATGCGCCACACATTTTCAATGGGAGACAGGTCTAGTACCCGCACTCTTTTACTACAAAGCCACGCTGTTGTAACACGTGGAGAATGTGGTTTGGCATTGTCTTGCTGAAATAAGCGGTGGCGTCCGTGAAAAAGACGTTGCTTGGATGGCAGCATACATTTCTCCAAAACCTGTATGTACCTTTCAGCATGAATGGTGCCTTGACAGATGTGTAAGCTACCCATTCCATTGGCACTAACACAGCCCCTACATACAATCACAGATGCTGGCTTTTCAACTTTGCGTCCATAACAGTCCGGATGGTTCTTTTCCTCTTTGGCCCGGAGGACACGACGTCCACAATTTCCAAAAACTATTTGAAATGTGGACTCGTCAGACCACAGAACACTTTTCCACTTTGCAACCGTCCATCTTCGATGAGCTCGGGCCCAGAGAAGCTGGCGGCGTTTCTGGGTGTTGGTGATAAATGGCTTTTGCTTTGCATAGTCGAGTTTCAAGTTGCACTTACGGACTGTATTTACTGACATTGCTTTTCCGAAGTGTTCCTGAGCCCACGCGGTGATATCCTTTACACATCGATGTCAGTTTTTGATGCAGTGCCGCCTGAGGGATCGAAGGTCACGGGCATTCAATGTTGGTTTTCGGCCTTGCCGCTTACCTGCAGTGATTTCTTCACATTCTCTGAACCTTTTGGACCGTAGCTGATGAAATCCCTCAATTCCTTGCAATTGTACGTTGAGGAACATTGTCCTTAAACTGTTGGACTATTTTCTCATGCACTTGTTCACAAAGAGGTGAACCTCGCCCCATCTTTATTTGTGAATGACTGAGCAATTCAGGGAAGCTCCTTTTCTAGCCAATCACGGCACCCGCCTGTTCCCACTGAGCCTGTTCACCTGTGGGATGTTCCAACCAGGTGTTTGATGAGCATTCCTCCACTTTTTTGCCACCTGTCCCAGCTTTTTTGGAACGTGTTGCAGTCGTAAAATTCTAAGTTCATAATTATTTGCTCAAAACAATCAAGTTGATCAGTTTGAACATTAAGTATCTTGTCTTTGTAGTGTATTCAATGAAATATAGGTTGAACAAACATGATTTGCAAATCATTGCATTCTGTTTTGATTTCTGTTTAACACAACGTCCCAACTTCATTGGAATTGGGCTTGTACAATCTGGATCAAATCTGGAATGCCAAAGTATCAATGATATGTTGTAATATTTCTTCAGTCAATACGAGAAGCACAGAAATAAGTCCATCCCATAAAAAAACCATGAATATTGTTTCATAGTGATGTCATCAGTGTACATCAGGGACACTGTCCAAGATGAAATGGAAACAAGCTAAATAATGTACTTAAAGTAAGGGCAAGCAGTCACCCAAAATGAGAGCACTGCCATCTGATCTCACGGCATGAGAGCCATTATATTCGGTCATTATCACAATGGGGGAAATGACCTAACAGGCCTGTTTTTACTCATTCAGTGCATGTGTGTGCTGTCAGCGCTTCACGATAAATGACTTGACGTGCTCAAGAGGTCAGAAGATGCTCTAACGTTTGCCTGTCCTCTGGTTCTTCCAGTCGAGGCGGAGGCGGAGGACTTTGACGTGCACGTAAAAGTCAGCACGGAGGCCTTGAGGGCGGGTCAGCCCCTCAACATCACGTGCGTGGCCCCCGCCGGCTCCGCCTTTCAGCAGCAGTGGCTCCACCCCAAAACACAGGCGAGCTGGTTTGCATTTTTTGTCTCATAAGATCGAAAACCTTCAGGCTTTGCTCCGCGTCCATCTTGTGCTCTATTTCCCTTCAGACTGCGGGTTACGCCTCTGTGTTGTTGTCCTCCTCAGGAGCGCAGAGTCTCAAATTAGCCGAGCGTTGGTTTTGGCTCTCCTTTTAGGCTTTAAGGCTCCAAGCAAACGCCTTAAGAAAAACAGAGGCCGGCCGACGGATGTTCTTGTGCGCTTACGATGAAGACATCGGTGCTAACTGTTCATGCGTAACAGTCACGGGAAAGTCCGAGTGCAGGACAAACGGCCCGGGAGAAGGAAGAAGTTCAATGTGTTGTAAATCCTTTGACCCCCCCACCCCCATCTTCAGACTTGTAGGGCAGATGTTGTCTTGCTCACGACAGCGAGGGTTTGGTGTTCTTCTTGTGCAGACTGGTTTAATCTCAACAGCACATTGTAGGATCATGAGCTCGGGGGTTCCCCTGAGCTCTTTTCCAGTGAGTTAGATTCTTTTAACTTCATGTTTTAGACTCCGTCGTGATTCATCTGTCGCCGTCTATCAAGTGTGTTAACCATTAGCCGCTACTGTAAACTTCAGTCCTCGGAATAATTCCTAAATTGCTCTGTTCTTGTAGGCTGTCAATGCAGTTCAGAAGAAACAGAGTTTCCCCGACAGGGTCGTCTACACCCTGGAAATCCAACGAGCCAGCCCACAGGATGGCGGCACCTACGAGTGCTCTGTCACCCATCATGTCAGTGGAAAGGTCCGGGTGAGCACCGTGGCTGTCACCATCTTCGGTAAGACCCTTTGCCACATCGTGGTGCTTGCAAGTCCTTTTCTCGGGGGGGAAATGTGGAGGTTTAGCTCTGTGTTCAACATCGGACTCGTTTATGTGATGGCTTCAGCAGATGTGTGCCAGAGCCTCTCCTTCGCCACACTTCCTTCCCAGCCACCTCTGAATTGTCCCATTTGAACCACTTTTCCCCCATTCTCTGCAGAAGAGAGTTCCTTTGTGGCCCTGGACCACAGCGGGATCCTAGCGACTGAGTTTGTCAGCCTTCTGGAGGAGACCGAGTTCACCATCCTCATTGATGCATCCCCCTCGCCCAAAGTGACCTGGCAGCGAGATGGCAAGGACATACCAGAGGGTTACTACACTCTCACCGAAACGAGCCACCTCCAAGGCAACCGGTAAGAAAATACTGTTTGGTCCATCCATCCATCCATCCAAACATGGAACGAGTTAACTTGGCCTAAAGTAAAGCGTGCCAGTATGTTTCTGACAATTTGCTGCCCAAAAAGGCCTCTCCTAAACATGTCATAATATACAGTATCTCCAAACAAGCACTGAGGAGTTCTGTGCCAGACTATCTTGGCTTGGCCACGATCCCCGAGGCTTTAGGCTTCTTTGGCTCCAGCCAAGCACTTAACCACCTGCAGAGCTACATTGTTGATTTTTTTTTTTTTTCATGCAGATCAAATAAACCACCTGAGCTCTAAGAGCTCCGGCTGATGCGTGCTGTTATGTTTGGACGGATCCAAGCTTTTTTTTTTTCCATTTTTTTCTTTTTTAATGGCACATCTGTTTCTGTTTTTAGGCTTTGTGCTGAACTAAAATAACCACTAGTGAAAATGTAAAGATTTCAATATTTAAACTTAATTACACGAATACCAAGACATTGGCATTCACTCTGCTGTTGCGCATCTGGAAAATATTTTCAATTTTTTTTCGTAGTACTTAAACAGGTTCAAATCAACCACAGACACCCCGCATGTTGCATGTTTTCTGGGCATTGCCATGATATCGCTGACAAAGGCATGTGTTCATCGATCTTGTGGCAGGTACCAGAGCATTCTGACATTGCGGCAACCTCTGGAAAGAGACAGCGGGATGTACACCATCACGGCTGTGAGTGGCTCTCGCACGGCCCGGTTCTCTTTCGCTCTCCAAGTCAAAGGTAAGGCCCTTAAGGTAAACCAGCAACTAAGAGTTACAACGATTACAACAAAAACTTGGAATGTATCTACACGTGGACTGGGAAGGGGGGCAGTATTGTGGGATAGCGATTAGGACATCTGCCTCACAGTTTAGAGGTTAGGGGTTCGAATCTCAGGTCCTGCCTTCCTGTGAGGAAGTGAGGTCCTGCCTCTATCCTAAAGTCAGCTGGGACAGACTCCAGCTCACTCCAGACCCTAACGAGGACAAGCAGTAGAGAAAATGGATGGATAGATGCACTGGAGAAGGTAGTGCTCCAACCTGGGAGAAGGAGAGTGATGAGATGTTCCAGGACAGCAGAGGGATAGTGAGTCAGGCAGTGTGTGGTGTGGTGAGGACGGCTCTGCATTGCCAAATACCCCTGTAAAGAATTTGAATGCAAATACGAGGCCAGTCCAGAAGTTTCCATCATCGGAACGGCTGTGTCAACCAATTAGAGTGGCCCGACACCAAGCGACGACATCACTTTTTAAGAATTGCCAAGAATTTGAGTGCAAATGTAAGGACAATCCAGGGAAATTACATAATCTTAAAGACTGTGTAAAATCAATTCCAGTGACTCAACACCAAGCGACATAATCCATTTTTTGGATTCCCGTTTTTTCCCCTTCAGCCTCCACTGCCTTGACCTTCCCGCCGTCCTCGGGCCCGGTGCTGCTGCCACAGATGGAGGAGATGGTGGTGACCTTACACACTCCCTTCACGCTGACCTGCCGGGGCGAAGCGAGACTGGCCTGGGACGTGCCGCTCGACGTGCCTGAAGAGACACGGGAGGACAACGGCGGTCTGTTTGTCACTACCATCACCGTGGACCAAGCCTTGGCCATGCACACGGGCTTCTACACTTGCTTCTACAGCCAAAACGTCACTGACGAGGTGGAGGAGAGCAGCATCTATGTCTACGTGCCAGGTCTGCTCCGCACAGCATCTCTTTGGCATTTTGGTCGGTCCATTCCTTACCTGGTCTGAGCGACTCTTCTTTTTTTACTCAGATCCTGACGTTCCTTTTGTTCCATCACCGGTGCCCTTCGGGAATCATGTCCTGTCCGGCCACGAGGAGATGGAGATTCAGTGTAGAGTGTCTGATCCCAGCGCTAATGTGACCCTGCTTAACGTGGACAGCCAACAACCAGTCCCAAGTGTCTATGACAGCAAGAGGGGCGCCCTGGGGGTGTTCACCGCCGGAACATACGTCTGCAAGGCTGTCATAAATGGAGTAGTCCACTACAGTGAAGAGTACATCGTCCATGGCTGGACTGGTGGGTATTTAGAAGGCTCGGGGGAGCAAATCAGCCCTTCAGCTGCAGGTTTGACCTTCTTCATTGTTCCATGTCAGGTGGTGGCGCTCTGCACGTCGACCTGGCCGCCAAACGGACCGCTCTGTTGGTCGGTGACCCCGTAACAGTCACATGTTTGGCTCGCGGGTCGGAAATCCTGGAGGACCACTGGAAATACCCCGGCAAAGTGGTAAGTGATGTAAAACAAGTTGCGGCCAAGTCATCAAATGTAACGGCGGCTCTGAAGTGCGTACTTTGCGCTCGGCAGGCTAACCGTGCCATGAAGACAGTGCAGGAGAATAAGCGGGATCAGGAGATTCTTTACACCCTGACCATCCCACAAGCCTCAGCCAAAGACAGCGGCATCTACGCCTGCTCCATCACTGACATCATGAGTAATGAGAGCCAAACCAAACAACTAGCCATCACAGTTTATGGTATAAAAATACTCAGTGTTGTAATTTGCAAGAGGCACTGTTAAGCACTCGTAAAAAAAGCATCTCATAAACTGCTGGCCTCTGTTCCTGAACAGAACACGAGTTTCTGTTTCTGCGGCCGGAGTTTGGCAGCCAGGAATCAGCAGAGCTGGATGAGGTCCGTGAGTTCAGGGCCGAAATCGACTCGTTCCCCGGCGCTCGGGTCACCTGGCTCAAAGACGGCCTCCCGCTGAGCGACGTCACTGCCGAGATCTCCGCCAGTATGCGTCAGGTCAGCGAGACCAGGTGAGACTCTCATTCTGACTCCGCTAATTAGAATGGCTCATGTTCAATGGAACATTCCAGCAATGTGGGCTGTCATTATGCTTGAGAGCGAACCTCAGCTTATGGTCCTGTTTTCCTGTGTAGGTACTCAGGCGTCCTAACCCTGATCCGTGCCAAGGAGGAGGACAGTGGGAACTACACCATGAGGGTGGAGAATGGAAACCAAACTCACAGTGTCAGCTTTAACCTCAAAGTCAAAGGTCAGCAAAAGGAATGCTCAAACCCCTCTTAGTGTGATTTTAATGTTATCACCTTCCTGCACTATCAGGCCTTTAGAGGTGTTATCTCACATACTTGCGACTCTTCCAGTCCCTGCAGTTATTGTGGACCTAATGGACATCCACCACGGGTCAGCCTCGGGCCAGTCTGTGGTGTGCATCGCCGGGGGGCAGCCCACTCCGGAAGTGGAGTGGTTCATCTGTAAAAACATAAAACAGTAAGCCCCCATCGCTTTGCAATTCAACCTGGAAGACTTTTGGGATGTTTCAGTATGTTGTCTCTTGTTCAGCTGTGCCAACGACTCGTCATACTGGGTGCCGCTCCCCGCCAACTCCACGGACGTCGAGGTCGAGTCGCACGTGGACGAGGACGACAACCTGGAGAGCCAGGTCCTGTTTGGCCATCTGCAGAATACGTTAGCGGTGCGCTGCTTGGCTCGCAACGAAATGGCCGCCGTCAGCCGGGAAGTGAAGCTTGTGTCCAGCGGTAAGAATAAACAGCATTTTCACATCCTCGTCAAGTCCCTTCCGCTTCCTGTACGACAGGGCTAGTAAAGTCTGTGTCAAAGCAGTTGTTCAGATCCCAGCCTGGTTTTGACAGCTAATGCAGTTGTTAAACCACGTGGTCCTTCCACATGAGCTTTATAACCTACAATCATCCTTAATCAGTAAACTCCTCCCCTCGTTTCCAGAATAGCTTTTGACCCGAGTCATGAAAACAGCCTTTAAGTGCCTCTTAAGGCCTAATGGATTTTTCTCATGTCACATCTCATCAAAGTAATCATACGAGTCATCGCTAAATGCGTTTCACCCCCGACTGTCATCCCGAACAGGCCCTCACCGGGAGCTGACGGTAGCTGCCGCCGTGCTGGTGCTGCTGGTCATTGTCATCATCTCACTCATTGTCTTGGTTGTTATCTGGAAACAGGTACTAAAGTCATTAATTCATTCTCGTGTATTCACCAGACCATCTCCTAGTTTGCAGCTCTCCCCATCAAACTCCATCACCCGTGAAAGCCTAACAAGCGGTGATGTGTTTTCAGAAACCACGCTACGAGATCCGCTGGAGGGTGATCGAGTCTGTGAGCCCTGACGGTCACGAGTACATCTATGTGGACCCCATGCAGCTGCCCTACGATTCCAGATGGGAGTTCCCACGCGACAGGCTTGTGCTGGGTGAGCCACGAGGCACATCGCCACTATTTGTACAAAATTTGTAGGACACCTACGAAGAAGTGACAATGTACAGAAATATACATTCAGTCAATCCTCTTGGAAGACATTCGACTATTTGATTGCATTCCTCCAGATGATCCTCTGTTTTTGCATTTGGCTGTGCCAGAACAGAAAAGGGCCTTTCTACAAAGTTGGAAGTATACAATTGTCTAAAGGTGGGAGGTGTGTCCAGGACTTTTGTCCGTATAGTGTAACTGCTTGTGCCCAGTGATACAGCATCACAGATGATAAAGCAGAGACATCCAGTCTGTGTTTGTGCGCATGTTCTAGCTTGATAGCTGACCTTGTGACTTTGTCCCCAGGTCGTATCCTGGGTTCTGGAGCCTTTGGGAAGGTTGTGGAGGGCACCGCCTATGGACTCAGTCGCTCCCAACCTGTCATGAAAGTGGCGGTGAAGATGTTAAAGCGTGAGTTAACCTAGTTTCTACCGAATTCAAAAACCCCAAAATCTGGTTAGCTCAAACTGAAGATATCAAAGCATAGAAGTCATTGGGGTTGTTCTCGGTAATAAGTAAGTCGCCTTCTTGTAGCCACGGCCCGATCCAGCGAGAAGCAAGCCCTGATGTCAGAACTGAAGATCATGACTCACCTCGGACCTCATCTCAACATCGTTAACCTCCTGGGAGCGTGCACCAAGTCAGGTAGAGATGTCAAGATGAGGGTTCAAATGAAAAGCCTTCAGAGCTGTGTGAATTGAGTGGAATCATAACAGGCTTTCGTGGAACTCTTGTCCATCCATGCCTGTTTTTAACAAGCCTCTGATAAGATGAGTCCACCGGCTGACTTTTTATCTGCCATTTCCTTCCCAGGCCCAATCTACATTATCACCGAATACTGCTTCTATGGTGATCTGGTCAACTATCTGCACAAGAATAGAGAAAGCTTCCTGAGCCTGAGCCCAGAGAAACAGAAGAAAGACTTGGACATCTTTGGAATCAACCCAGCAGACGAGAGCAGCAGAAGGTAGGGCTTGGCTGGGTTACTTGAATGTAATTTATTCATCAGAAGTGAGTCAGACACTCGCAAAACCACGTAATATTGATTTATTCCATTTCTTGACACACATACACACACATTCCCCCAAAAGCGCAGATCAGTAACTGTATCTCCATTCTCCCCCGCGAGTTGAGGAGATTGTCTGGCGTCTCCACCAAATCAAATCGCAGACCTTAAGTGGTCTCCGCTTTCACGCTAACATCATTGTGACAGAGTTACAGTACAGCTGTCAATCCCAACGCGGCCAATCAGCAGCCATCTCTCCCATCTGAGGGTCGACGGATGACTCACAGTGGCTGCTCCTCACGGTGACCGCAATGCTTTCTAAATGTGGCGCCTGCGTTAGCCTCGACCGCTAAGCCCAGCCGCAGGCGCATGCCGACATCAAGGAACGGTTTGCACACCCGAGAGATACGTGAATACGATGCAGTGTCAAAAGGGAACAACAAAACCACTGAATAAATTAAACAATGGCAGGACAGCTGGTTAAACTATAGGTTAAAGTAACCCAAGAACTGTAACCTTAAACTGGGAACAGTAACTTTAGCCCAGATGCTAGCTTGAAAATACTGTAGTTTGGAATAAAGATTGTCTGATCATTTCAGTGTGCAGAAAAATTCCAACAAGCACTGCGCACAATTCTGAACACTTAGCGCAGATGCTAGCACTAATATAATAATATTATAAATCATTCAATTAGGAGTTTCAATTATGCTATTCTCCTTATTACAAACCAGTGTACCATCCAAATTACTTAAAGCTGATATTTTTTGACAAACCTGTATTGTTGCTTTATATAAGCAAAACAGCAAGAATGTAGTCGGTTGATGGAGGGATGGCTGACTTAGCATTAGCATATAAATGCTAACCAAAAAAAAATAACACTAAAAGCAACCAGGGACTAATGCATTCTTCCGAGAAGTTGGAAAAGCCCCACTTGGAGCTTAGGAAGTCCAAACTCAAAACGTTCAGATCAAAACATTGACAGAAAACATGGCTGACGGCCACAAAAAGCTAGTGTTAGCTTCCTTGGTGAATACAGCAAACACTTTGGGCATTAGTGAATTCTCCTTTTTACCGAATTTTTAGAATACATCGCCACATGACACAAGAGGCCATGTTCAGTTACTGGCGTACGTGCCGTTTTATATTTTGTCAGCTGCAACAATGTTTAGGATAAGAGGTACAGAAAGTGGATAAATGGGTGGACTATAACCAGTAGACACAGATAAATCCAGTTTTATTATTATTGACGACCGGGTACACAGATTTGCGTTGAAATTCCCCACCCTTTTCTGGAACGCAGCAATCGATGACAGTCAACGCAGGCCGGTGAACTCGGCCTTGACACTGGTCCCTCGTCTTTGCCCACAGCTATGTGATCCTGTCTTTTGAGAGCAAAGGCGACTACATGGACATGAAGCAGGCGGACACCACTCAGCAGTACGTGCCCATGCTGGAGATGCCCATGCCCAACACCTCCAAATATTCCGACATCCAACGCTCGGACTACGACCACCCTCCCTCCCAGAAAGGCTCGAGCGGTGAGTGCATTTCTTGGTGTGGCTCATTTTTGCCCTCTGCCCTCTGTTGTCGCTCCACGTCTGCTCGGCTTGTTAGTCCAAGGGTACACCCTTCTCGGAATTTAGGATGGGTAAAGCCCTGTAATTACGTGGAGGGGAGAGGATAATTGCAGAACTTGCGTATTATTGCCCAGTTTCTCCCTGCCATTAACCAAAGCCAGGTCGGCACAGCCAGCGCTATATTTACGACGAGTACTTTTTTTGTGTGCGTTGCTGTCTCAAGCAGAAATGGAAAGGGACAACCTGCTGTCGGACGACGTGGACGAGGGTCTCAGCACGACGGACCTGCTCAGCTTCACCTACCAGGTGGCCAAGGGCATGGAGTTCTTGGCTTCCAAAAATGTGAGTGTGGGGGGGGGGGGGGGGGGGGGAAAAGAATTAAGTCAGCAATAGCAAGCCTAAAAAAAAAAAAAAACCCCTGCTGATGTCTTCAAACTACTGTATGTATACTAACTACACTACACCTATAGAATTATATTCTTTTTATTGTAAGGAAAACTTTCACATAACCAGTAATAAAATCTCAATAACAAGTCCTAATCCCTTATTGAAAATGTTAATGTTCCAAAAACATTTTCCTCGGTTGTAACTCGTAGTACAGTGGTGCCTTAAGATACACGTGACCCAACTTAAGAGTTTTTGGAATACATTGGATTTTATGTTTCGACTTAAAATACAACATTTAAACGTGAATGACATCATCGCTGAAGTTCAACCAGCAGGAGGCTGACTGCTCGTGCTCAAAAACGAGTTGGAAACAAGTGCAATCCACTGCAAGAAGAATGATCTGGGCATACAAATATTTCACCAAGCATATTTTGCCTTGACTGAAGACATTTCATTGTGATTGTTGTGCGACGACAGCCCAAACCCTTCGAGCGAGCGTTGTCTGATAAGCGGTCGCAGGCGAACTCGCTCCAAAGCCCAATATAGCAGCAGCACAGCCAGTCTAGAATTACCAAGCCAGCCTCCCCGCTTCATAGTTATTATCCCTAAATAAAATCAGCGGTCACATCCATCCATTCCACTGGCATGTTTATCCAGGGATCATGCTGTGTGAGGCATTATTGTATTATCATTAAACATGAACTGGGTTTGAATGCAGAAATAGAAGTCCTGGGAAGCAAAGGAACGAGGAAAGGCCGCTAATTCGCTTGTTCTTTTTCGCAGTGCGTGCACCGCGACCTCGCCGCCAGGAACGTTCTCCTCTCTCAGGGCAAGATTGTGAAGATCTGCGACTTCGGGCTGGCCAGAGACATCATGCACGACAATAACTACGTGTCCAAAGGCAGCGTAAGTCTGCAAAATGTTCGCTGGCTTTCTCTTAAGACCTTCCCCCGTAAGACACGTTTCTGCGCCTGCAGACCTTCCTTCCTGTCAAGTGGATGGCGCCGGAGAGCATCTTCGACAACATGTACACCACCCTGAGCGACGTTTGGTCTTACGGGATCCTCCTTTGGGAGATATTTTCCTTAGGTGAGCCAACCTGCATATGCTAACGCTAAATATGCTAGCAAACAGGGATGGCCAGGTGGCATTCTGGCTACAAAATTAATTCCTTGACCATGGCTAACTTATTGACCTTGGATGCTCCACCAAAATGTTTGAGGAAGACTGGTTGAGAATTTTGACAAAGATCCGAAGAGAAGCGTGTTCCGATTGACATCCATTTGGGTCATTTTGGGTTCAACAGCCATTAACATCGCGACAATTCCGGCTTTGATATGATCAAATTCAAAAACAATCTATGAAGCGAGAAAGATGGAACTGACATCGGTTCATAATCCTCGAAAGTATGTAGTGTACGTTCAAAAAATAGTAACTGGGGAGAGAAGTATGGAGCCATTTCACCTTTGACCTTTCCCTCTTGGAATGAAAATACATTCACAAATCAATACGTTTCTTGCTTTGGCATTACCAAATTCAAAATGAAGATAGAAAGATACAATCAGATGCTCAGATTGCATGATGTCTTTTGGTTTCCCGTGAAGGTGGAACCCCGTATCCCGGCATGGTGGTTGACTCGAACTTCTACAACAAGATCAAGAGTGGATACAGGATGTCCAAGCCGGAGCATACGCCTCATGACGTGTACGTCAAAGGGTTCCCTTCTGACCTTTGACCGCCAACGCTGCGATTACAAGCTCAGCCGACACCGTTGCTTTTGTTTTTGTTTTTTTTTCTTTCTTCGCAGCTACGAGCTGATGATGAAGTGCTGGAACAGCGAGCCGGAGAAGAGGCCTTCCTTCTTGGGTTTGAGTGACACCGTATCATCTCTGCTGCCTTCCAGCTACAAAAGAGTGAGTCCCCCCTCGCGACCTTTTCAGACCCTCACTGACGCTTGTTGTTCCATCTGCTTTCTGACGTAGCGCCTTTTATTTTTGACCCTGTGCTTCGACCTGCGCATTCTCCTCATGCCATCTTTCCCCGGGGGCTTTAATCGCGCTTGCCTTTGTTTTCGAAGTGTATTGCTAAGCCGCGAGTCTCAGGGTACATCGACAACGACAACAAAAGCAACAACCTTGTAAAAACCGAGCGCACGGTTCATGTCAAGACGTCGTCGAAACAATCGCGCGAAGCTCATCGGACTTTTAGCGGCATTTCAACTGGCTCTTCGGTTGAAGCCAAAGAAATGACCGCCATAGTTTGGTTTTCATTGCATAACAGTGTTACTGTTGCATAGTTGCACTGTTAACTGGCCAAACGTGGTGTTGTTCTTTCCTAAATAGAAAATAAACAATTGATGTTGCACTTTACTAAAAAGAAAGCAAACTACCAATGTTGCACTTTCCTCAAATGAAAATACTGTACTGAGATTCACATCATATTAGATCTAAAATAAACTGTGTGCTACCACAGTGATATTAGACATTTGTGTATCATCACAGAAAATGATAAACTGCCATATTTGTTCCAACGCCTTTGTGTAAATGCCCCCTAAATCCTAAATCTTCTGTGTAAAAGTCCCTTCAACCTCCGCTATCTACAGTGAAACAGCACCAGTTGGTGGGCTTCTCTTGGCCCCAAAGACCCACCCCGTGTCCTCACCGCAACCACCCACACCCTTAATTACCCCGTTAAAGGCCGCACCGCACATGCTACATCAAAACAGCCTCCTTCTCAGACGTTTAACAGCTCAGAGGGGCGGCAAACTCTCGGGATGGCGCCATCTAGCTGTGATCGTATGATCCTGCTGCCACAGACACGATACGTTTATGTAAATCTCAAAAAACGATTGGTGTAAATTTGCCTACATTTGAGCTTTGATGTCTGAAGAAAGAGCAACGTGACGGCGACGGGACGTTGTGCTCCGGACACTGAAGCAGGAGTTCACAACATTCAACATTCCTTTTTCGAAAAAAAATGATCGCTTAATTGTTCATTTTCTCAAAGGCTTTAGTCCAATTCCCATCAAATATTGTAATGTATCGTATGGTTTTCTCTGATGATGCACGACTGAAATCAATATAATGGATATGGATACATATCAGATTTCACAAAGTATTTTGATGACTGCTTCGTCAATTATCCCGGCGATGATATTGTCTCGTGAGTTACTCTTCCCCACAGACAAAGGTCGCAAACGGCCACATTTCGCTACTTGTCGCTCGCTAATCGAAAGCCTCTTGCGTCCGATCGCAGCATTACGAGAGGGTCAACCGCGACTTCTTGAAGAGCGACCACCCCGCCGTGACGCGGGTGTGCGTGGAAAGCGACGACGCGTACATCGGGATCGCCGACAAGAACCAGGGCAAGCTGAAGGACCGGGAGAGCGGCTTCGACGAGCAGCGGCTCAGCTCCGACAGCGGCTACATCATCCCCCTCCCCGACCTGGACCCCATGTCCGACGACGAATACGGAAAGAGGAACAGACACAGGTACTGCAATGGGCGATTCTGTGATCTGGGAACTGGGTTTGCGGTTAGGGGGTTAGGTTAAGGGTTAAGGGTTAAGAATGAAGGTTTGTGGTTCGGGTTAGGTTAAGGTTAGGTTGGATTTTTTTCACTAAAACATAGTTGAACTTTTGTGAAATCAAGTATTTATTTTTTTTTGCAAAAATATATTTTTGGGCTAAAAAAAAATTTGAATTATGGGAAGACTAAAGTCTTATGTTTTTGTAAAACATTTTGTTGGGTTTTTGCCAAAAGAAAGTCATGTTTCAGCAGAAAATAGAGTCAGATTTTTGCAAAGGTATGTCTGATGACTGCATAAAATATGTATTCGTAAAAAATGAAGTCAGATTTTGGTGAAAAATAAAATCATGTTTCAGAGGAAAATGGAATCATAGTTTTGCTTAAAAAAACAAATCTGATAATCACAATAAAATAAGGTCATGTTTTTGTAAAAAAAGATTTTTGCAAAAATAAAGTTGGAAAATTGAGTCCGACTTTTACAAAAATAAATAATTCAAAGATTATGGCAACAAATTAAATCCTGTGTTTTTGTAAAAAAAAAAAAAAAGAATTACAATCTCACAAAAAATAGTCAGTTTAGTAGAAAATAAGACTTTTTCTCAAAAATAGTCACTTTTTTTGCTGAAAATAAATTCACATTTTGTCAAAAAATAAAGTATTGTGCAAAAAAAGTCCGATTTTTCAACATCATCAAATTTTTGTTAAAAATTTAAATTTTGAAAATAAATAGTCATACAGGTATTTTGCAAAAAATGGTCCGATTTTTGAGAAAAATGTCAGATTTGGCGAAATAAGAAACTATTTGGAATCTTAATAAACTACTTAATGTAATTTTATGGGAATCTTAGCTTCAATGTTTTGTCACATCAATGCCATAGTTTTTTTTTTTTTTTTTTTTTTAAATTAGCATTACGTTTCTTTTTGCTGCTCTTGCTATGCATTCTGAGACGTGTACTATCAGCAGCCACCCAGTTTGCAAATTTTTTTGGGTGATAATTGTATTGTACAAAAAACAAAACAATGTTACACAATATCATTACTTCTGTCACTACAGTGAACCCCCATTTATTGTGGGGGATCCATTTCAGACAGGTGAAAATCTGTGATATAGAGACTATATAATGTTTTGATTCTTATAGTTTTACGCCTACCACACACTTTAAAGACATTTCAACTTGTTAAAACTGACTTTTTAAAGTATTCCTGAGTGTCCGTTCTCACTATCTCGCTCGCGCAGTCCTCCAAATTTCAGGCAAAGCGTGCTTGCTTCAAGCTGTTTCATTTGTCACTCCCAGCTGAAGTTTACTGTAAAACTGACACATAAGACGAGAGAGAATTACACGTTCTGTATTTAAACACCAAAACGTTCAACCAAACCATATAGCGAAAGTCTGCTAGCTCAATGCTAACATACAATGCCAAATGCCATAGAGTAGCTAACGTAAATGTTACTGTAACATTGTAAACCTTCGTCTCTCCTTGCAGTTCGCAGACGTCCGAGGAGAGCGCCATCGAGACGGGCTCCAGCAGCTCCACGTTCGTCAAGCGCGAGGGCGAAACCCTGGAGGACATCACGCTTCTGGACGAGATGTGTCTGGACTGTAGCGACCTGGGCGAGGACAGCTTCCTGTGACGTCACCATCGAGGGAGGAAAGGGGGAGTCGGGGAAGTTGCGGAGTAAAAAAAACCACCTGCCGATCGACCAAACACTCCAGCCGTCTCGCCCAAAGTCACCACCCCACCCCTCTCGTGGAGGACAAACCACTCGGACTTTACCTCTCTTGGGACAGCTGCCCCCTTTTGGGCTGGAGGAGCGAGTGACAAGGAAAATGACTTTTTCAGTTGAAGAGCTTTATTTCTCGGGCATTCCTTTAATTTCAAGAAGGGAAGGGAAGGATGAGCAGCTTTAAACCAACCGCCCCTCAGGACACGTTTAACCACTACATCATCTGGTCCAGTCCAGGTGGACCCCCTTGAACCCCCCCCCCACACTCATCTACATACTGTAGCACCTGATGCTGGCACAATCAGTCGCAATACTAGAGCACAAAAATCTGTGCACGTGCATTATATTAACGTGACAACATGAGGGCTGAATATGCGTTTATTTTTTTTACGTCGCCGTTATGTACACATGTATTATTTGTGAATATCGAGTAGATAGATAGCGTGAATGGATTGGACCTTGGACTAGTTAAAAAAAAATGGAGCTCATAAAGGAGTGTGATTGTACTGTAAATAGCACCAGAGCTTTTTTTTTTTTTTTTTTCTAAAAGAGAGAATACATGGAAAATCATATTTTTAATACTAGCACATATTAAGCTTCCAGGACAGCAGGTAATAAAATAAATACAGTGACCCCCTGCGTATTTGTGGTTCGGCATTCGCAAATTTGCTGAAATATCTGAAACTGTTTGCAGTGAGTTGAGGAGCTTCATCTAGACATAAGTAGTCATTTGGTGCCGTCGTGTGGCCTCTATAGCCAATTACTGTATAGTTGAAACCTTTTTGAGGGTGGCTAATTCCTCTCAGATTCTCGCCAATCAAACACCAAATAAACTAAATGTGTTCATTGTTGTTGCATGTTGTCCCCCCAGCTGCACCACTGCCCGTTTTCTGTCAACTGTGACGTCTTTGGCAATCAAATGTTGCACTTTCAATTGTTTTTGTTTGATATTTTTTTCCACCCAGGCTGACGGTACGGAGTCTGCGTCATATTCTTAACAGCTAATCACCCAAATATGATGGTTCACTACTAGCATCGTTGTACATTCAGATGATTTACAGTATATATTGCAATAAATGGTTTATAATGTGGAAGAAAATGACTATTCTTGAACTGAGAACATCATCAATTAAGTGAAAAAGTAAAAAGTCGGAAGAAAAATAAACATTCAAGTTAAACACAGATGAAAAGTTGTATTTACGTGGAAGTATTTGTTCTTTGTTCCTGCACTTAAGCAGGATTAAATGTGTGTACTTCCATTATTTGGCAATGTCTGAGCGAAACAAAAGCGAAAACTGTCACAGGTGCAATTTAAGGGGCTGACGCTAGGGGGCACTACTGAAAAATGACCACACTCAGCTTTGGAGACGTTTGTCCTCTTGAACTGCTCCATGCAGAGAGATGAAAATTTGTCAGAAGGTGTAAACTATCACCTTTCGGCGCAATCAACCACATGGTGGCGCTGTCATCGAGACCCAAACGTTTGATGTGCTTGAAATTTCACACACAGATGAAACCAAGACAAGACCAAGACTTTTGGGAGTCGAGACCAAGACCATAAAAATAAATTTTTGGGGAAGGGAAACATTTTACAGCCAATAGCACTGTCTGCAACTCTTGAGAAGCGCAAAATGCAAAAATCTCAAATCTTCAATTTTTTCCAACTACATTTTTGCAAAAAAATACATTGATCTATATATTTAAAAATGAAATGCGAGTATAAAGCTAGTTTACGACCGCTGCTAACAGTACGAAGAGTGAAACAATAGCCAATTTACCGTAGTTGATTTAATCATCTTAAATGTTAAATGTTAAATAAAGCCAATGTAAGGTGGAATTAAAACATCTTTCGAGAAATATTCATGTCAGAAACTCGATCAGCTGGTGCTACATATGGTTAACGTTAGCTTACCTGTGTTTATCACCTGCGTTAGTAACGTTGAAGGTATTTGTTGTTTTACTATGTGCTTCTCCTTATGAAGTCGAAGAACAGCAGATCAACGCCGGACCAAGACGTTCGGGAGTGCGAGACCTTTTAAATGACCCAGAACGGTCTCGACTGATGCAACACTACTTGGTCAGTGCTTCTGCCGTTGTTCGGAAACTCGGTTACTGTAGCGTGCTCCTCAAATCAGTCCGTTAGAGGGCGCTACAACGCAGCAAATACGGCTTCCTCCCGTCATGCGTCAGGTGGGAGCAACAAGAGCTGCTCAGGAATTGAACCGGGGCAACAAGAGCTGCTCAGGAATTGAACCGGGGCAACAAGAACTGCTCAGGAATTGAACCGGGGCAACTGGAGCTTTGATCCAAATGGTGGAGGAGGTGTTGACCGGTGCGCCTTGAATTGGTCCCACCACTCTTAACCTGTCACTCCTTTTAAAGGTCATCTTTTTGCAGCAATTTTAACATTGCATCCATAACATTTTTGATGATGTTTACCTTTCAGTTTATTGAGGACCATAAAGCACTAACGCACGGTGTGGAGTCGTTTTAGCATTTTGGGATCACTTCAGTTCAACCGTTTTTTTTTTTTTATGTATTCTTTTTGCAGTGTTTGTTCAAATCGTCAGGCCTCGAGGCAGATGGGCCGCCGAAAGAAGAAAAACAAAAGAGATCCGAAGCTTCAAAGCAGCCGGCATCTCAAAGAAACAACTGTACGGGAGGCTCGGGACAAGGATGACTTTGTAAAATATCTCGTCTTATGACAAACACACGTTTGGAGTTTATCTGGAAGCTTAGTTTATTTGCAAAAAATAAAATAAAATCAAGTAACAATGAGTATTCATGTTGCTGTGTGAACAAAATCTCAAATATTCTTAGTCTTAAAATATACAAATATTGGGGGGGAAAATACAAAAATTGGAAATAAATTACAAAAAAAGAATACTAGTTCCACATGAAAATTTATTTGGGGGGGGGGGGAATCAAAAACATTAATAAAGTATTAGATGAAAATGACAAAAATATGACATGAAAAAGAAAAGATATGAGGGGAAAATATCAAAAACATATATCAGATAAAAGTGCAAAAGTGTTGAGAAAAAAACACTACAGGATTAGACCAAAAATACACAAACACCAGGGAAGAAAAATACAAAAAAGCTACACAACAAATTCACAAATATTGAAATATTTTATAAAGTACAATATTATTTTGTGATGTTTATTATTATCAAAACCAAAAATTGGAATGATGGATGAATGGCATTTCCATTCCATTCACTACACCACACCCCTTAAAGGCACACATCATACACACACAAATAATACAGTACACCCAGTATTCACTTTTTAAAACGAGTTAATTTCTTTACATTACCTTTTATTATGTTTGATCATGTTTTGATACAGGTGGCACGGTGGTCGACTGGTTAGAGCGTCAGCCTCACAGTTCTGAGGACCGGGGTTCAATCCCCGACCCCGCCTGTGTGGGTTTTCTCCGGTTTCCTCCCACATCCCAAAAACATACATGGTAGGTTCATTGACAACTCTAAATTGCCCGTAGGTGTGAATGTGAGTGCAAATGGTTGTTTGTTTCGATCTGCCCTGCGATTGGCTGGCAACCAATTCAGGGTGTACCCCGCCTCCCGCCCGATGACAGCTGGGATAGGCTCCGGCACGCCCGCGACCCGCGTGAGGAGGAGCGGCTCAGAAAATGGATGGGTGGATGTTTTGATGCAATCTATTTTATTAAAAAAAATAAAAAAAAAAACACAACAAAAAACAATGTGGGTGTTTTTTGTTTGTTTGTGAGACTGGAAAGAATTAATAGTATTTCAATTAAGTCCAGTGGGGAAAATGATACATTTGATGAAAGACTAAATTCACGGAAAAATTCAAATTGTAAATCAAGACACCGCTGTATACAGATTATGTCTGTTTCGTACTGTCTTAACCAATTATGGCCGACATGATCTCTCAGCACAACTTGCGAGGGAGAAAGGCGAACTTCGTTCACAAACCTTAAGGAGACACTCGTAGTTAATGCTGAGCAATCAGTCGCTCGCCTCACAACCGTACTAATGTGAATAGATCACTGTGTTCCTCGGCCGGGGCTGGGAAAACAAAGAGCCACATTTATTGGCTTCACCAAAACACTCAAGTTTGTTTAGGAAATGATTCAGTTTTGCCGCTGCTAATACAGTAGGTTTCTCGGTATTTGCCTCCTTTCGCGGCCCCGGAGTACGTCACAGTACGGTGTTTGCCTTGGCCGTGACTGGACTCACGGAAGTTCCGACTAAACTCAATCGCCATTCGTCCCGCAGAGCAGAGATAATATATGCCTCAGTATTCTTGTATGCTCTGTTTGGATGTGTTTGTGCTCCATTAACTCATTCACTGCCAGCCTTCCAAGTTAACGGGGATATTTGACTTCTAAAGCCGTCAATGGCACTGAATGTGTTCATGTCAAATTCGCCTTACACCTATGCTTATTATCATCAGCATTAGTTTATGGCATTTCGTAGGAGTTGTCATCGATAGTTGCGGTGTTGTGGCGCTTTAGCCAACTGATATTTGAACACAAAAGGGGAAGCAACACATGGAGACAGACACTATCACAATACCCACAGGCGTACATTCTTCATCCCCTGCAAAAATATTATCGAAGCTTATTGAGTCGCTGAGAGTAGTGGTGACACTTATTGATTTATCTTTATGACTGTCAAATACTGCCCCCAGGCGGCCAAGGCGGAAACACCAGAAGGCGCAGTGCAATGAATTGAATTGACACGTTCATAAAAAACATCACAAAATACTTGCTTTTTTTTGGGCTGTGGACGGAAGGGATGAATGGCATTTCTGTTGATTTCAATTGGAAATATGATTTGCGATAGCAAGCAATGTTTTGAGTTACGAGGATCGTTATGGAACGAATTCAACTCGTATCACAGGGCACCACATTCGTTCAGCAATCTCTTCCCTGTTTTAAATATAACATGCGACGCAGATTCACCACTGAAAGTGAAGATTCTCTTGCGGGATTCGACAACTGGATAATTTGTCTCACATTAGCTCCATTTGTTTCACTCTCAGCTTGAGGCAAATTATAGGATTTTTGTTATCATTTTTGGGGGGCAAAAACTATGTTCCCAATGTTCATTTCTGGCGACAGTGGGCAAATCGTAAACAACAACAAAAAATGACGATTTGCTGTGAATGCAAACAGACGACTGACTTCATTTATTGCGATAAACAAAAAACCTCTTGACCCGCCGGGTCGTTTTGAAAGCGATTGAAGGGAATTGAATCGCGCCTTGTTTTAAGCCAGCAAGAGTGAAGCGGAATCTGATTTGGCTGCCCAAGCGAGTGCGACACAATTGGATTTGTGATCTCCTCGGGAGTGTTTGATACGTCACGTAACATCACCCCCCCCCACATGAAACGTGACGCTTTGTTGCTTCCTCTGAGGTCTTCCCGGTCTGACCCCCGGGGAGACTGAGTCGGTCAGATACCTGTCCTCGAGTCCGGGGTTCTTGCCAAATGGGAGCCTGGAAGAGCTGCTTGGGTGTGGACATGAACACATCATCCTTTGTAACAGATAATCCGGGAATTGCAGGGTTATGAACGATCAAATATCGCATTATTGTGCAAGATATCCCAACTTTCTGTTCAAAGAAACAAGGCAAATAGCAAATAGCAAATAGTTGTGGATTTGTCAGGTTTTCATCACATCTCAATATGAAGAAGTCAAGGAATGATTAACCGAGGTCATTTGAGAAAGAAAGCTGGACGAAATTGAAATGATTTATTGCTCTTTGCAAGTTGTTATGATTAGGATTTTTGCGGCCATGTGTGTGTTCTTGTTCTTCGATGGTACGAGAGTGTAGGTAAGAACCGGCCGTGGTCCGCCCGGATACCTTTCACGACAGTCCCCATCGGAATGTGCTGAAGTCGCTCATATCAGCGAGCGTCTTCAAAAGACGCACAGCACGGTAACAGGTTCGGGACTCGATTCCGAAAACAACCTAAAGGTCACAAATTTGTACAGCTCGAAAAAGAGAAGGACCCGGGATCCATTTTGGGCCTGGACTTGACACAAAGTTTGGGGAACCCTGACCGAGATGGTCCTGTCGCCTTCAGAGAAGCAAAACAGGACGGTGGGGATTTTGGTTTCACTGTCAAACTGTTGAATAATCCCTTTTTGACTAGTTTTCGTCTTATATGTTAACAAGCCCCGAAAGGATCGATGGGAATCGTGAAATGAGATGTTGATGCTGAGAACTCGCCTGCAGGCCAGGAAAAACCAAAAACAAAATGCTAACTCATGACAACGCAGACTTTACACTGAGAATCATATGAGAGGGCTCCGGGCTGGGAGAGTCCTCCAAACAACACTTGACTCACACTTTTCATACTTTCAGTGAGGTTATTCAGTGAGGTTGACTCCTTCCTTGAATTCACAGTTCAAAACAAGAGTGTGTGACACAAAGTCTGCCATTGTCTAATGGCATATGTTTTGTTATTATGCTTCTGAAAAATTGACCATATCCTCTTAAATTGAGCGTGTATAATTCATTCCGGAGGGCTGGTTTAAATCTGTTTATTGCCCCAGATTAAGTCGTATGCTTCGGCACCAATACCTGGTTCAAAGTTTATTAAAGATCACATTGTGTGCGCACTTTGATAATGCTGTCGTGCGGGATACCAGTCAGCGTTAGCACAAAAACTTGAGGCTTCTGTTACAAAGCGGGGGGGAAGTCAGGAAAAGGCTACTAGAACAGCTGGAATTTATTTGGGGTTAAAAATGGAAGGTTATTTGCTAACTCCCATTTACCATGAGTATAAACGTGATTGGTTAATTTTGAACAAAGCCGACTTCCCCTGTTAGAAGGGGGTGTGCATACTTGCGCAACCACATGATCTCAGTTGTTCACTTTGACTTCCCCTCTCGGGAAAAAAGAAAAAGGAAAATTCCAACTGACTAGGTCGCATTCATGTTTAGTCTACTTTATTTGAATTCAAACTCGTTATTAGTATTAACGCTCAAAATAGAAACGCGAGCATAAAATCAAACGTGAAGCGCTGAACAACTCGTATCACTACAAAGGATGTCGGAGCAGCAACGAGCGAATGTTTTTCCTGCTTTTAACAGTCCGTCAAAATGCCGTTCCTTTTTAGCCCTTGATAGAGCGGCTCTTAAACTGTAGCGAGAAAGATGCTTTTATGAGTTGTTTTCCAACTTTCATTCAGCGTTGAAGAAAGCTCCCGTTCTTGTCGTTTGGGATGCTCCGTCGCTTAGCATTCCCACAAGCCACACGGGACTGCGGTCGACTGCTTCTTGGCGTCGGCTCATCGACGTTTCACTGCAATGAAGTTGCATCTTATCGAAAAAAAATTGTACACGATATTACACATGTATAGTTTAAAACGCGTATCGCTTAGGTTTTGCGTTTTTTTGAGATTTTAAATGAGAATAATTCAATTCCTGGATGTAGCTACGCACTTTTTGATTTCAATGATTTTGCACACCGCTGGAGAGAAGAAGAAGAAGACGAAAAATACCCTGGACCACAAATTTGTACAAATCTGCAGACAAATTATTATAAAAAAAGCCTTTAGTCAAGGCTTTTGTTTTGTTGTTTTCCCGAACTGGTGCCGAATAATAAAAACCACACACACACGTCTCTTATCAAGCTGAAGCAATTTGCCCGGACCACTGCATGTGCCGTTGTCAACGGCTAGCTAGGCTCTTGTGCAAAAGAATTTGCCCCAAATGCCATCGCCATCGCTCAGCCAAGCACAGCCGCGATGATTTGAACAGGATGAAGATGACTGCAAGTCAAACCATCGTGACGGCTTCATTTTGATTCCAACATCCTGATCGATTTGGAGCTGAAATGTGCCAAACATTTACTCATTCTTCACTTTTCCATCATATGTCCCCTTTAACCTTGCGGGTCAAATTGACCCATTTTGAGTTGTTTTGAGCTGTTTTTTTTAGAGTCAAAGTTGTTTTTCCGGATGCTGGGCTTAATCGGTGTAACTAACATATACTATGAAAATGGTTCATTTCACATTTATACATTAAAGAACATTTGGACCATTTTTGATTTGAATGAAAAACAAGAGAATGATCCTCCTGGAAGCAAGGCTGTGAGAGTTCATGCAGTCAATATTGATTGAAATGGTTCGTAATGAAGTTATCGATGCATTTTTATTGGGATAGTTTTCATTTCTGAGCATTTTGGACCATTAAACACATCCCGGGTCAAATTGACCCAATGACATTATTGTTGCTCCTGAATGTAATGTAAAGGTAACTGCTATGTTCAAAGTTTGGAATTTGGCTTCCTAAAACTATGAAAGCACGATTTCTGAGATTGAATACAAATACAAATACTGATGGAAATGACTCGTGATGGGGGTCAGTCAATGTTTTCGGGATTGGTTTCTTTTTTTTGACTTGAAAAAAAATTGTCCTCCCCGAAGCCGAATTCGCTGATCACAGCAACAGATTTCCAAACTTACACATACGACGGAAGAAAGAAAAAAAAAACCCCAAACAAAACTGAATGTTATCTGCATCACCCGCTAAATTCGTCTAAATTTATTTCATTTAGATTTTTTTCCCTCCCCCCCCCCCGGCATTTTCTATTCATAGCTTCAAGTTCTGGAACAATTCTCCTGTTGTTGCTTCCTGAGCGCTTGACCACAAAAAGTATGCGTATTGAAGCTTTTTATGTGGGTATGCACGTCTTGTTTTTGTGTGTGCTGTTAAGTTGCGCGGGTGTGTCATGTGCTCTTTGATTTCAGGCCGCGGCCGGCCGGAGGTGCAACACCCCACCGTTCATGTGATCGCCAGCTGTGGGTGTCGCAGGCGCTCCAAAGCCTCGGGCCTCACCGGGGAGATGCTCAGCTTTCATGAGACCAAGCGGCACAAATAAAGTCTCCAAAACAAAGGATCATGAGAAGGAATCTTTTCCCTTTTGGTTACGTTTCCTTTTCGTCAATAAACCGATGTTACAGAAGTAGAAGAGAGTACATCTTCAAAATGCTGTTATTTTCTTTCCCGTGTCCTCTCAACATCATCGAAAATGAGGGCTTGCACTCAAGGATTTTCCTAATGAAAACAGAATGAAGCTTCTGTCAATTGTTCGGCATTGTTGATACAGTTCCCTTTGATTGCCCAATCGAGGGAAACTTGAGTGCATGGAAATACAACAGAATTCCTCTTTCCTAAGCAATAAATGTCGATGAGGTAAGATGAAATAATCCAAAACAGATGCTGATGTCAAATCTTTAAATACCGTTGCACGTCGGCATGGCCATAATCGATCAGTCAAATATGGGATTGCTTGGGCTTCTTTCGATTGTGTGGAATTAGAATCATTATTTGATTCATTCAAATTGGATGAATCGTGTCTTCATTGTGGAACGGAGGCAAAATTCATTGTCTTTTCTATCTGAAAGTCATATCAGGATAATAATTGAACAAGTAACAATTAATGGATCGCAAAAAAAATAAAAAATAAAATCTTTTTTTTAGTTCTGTCGTGGTCCGTGTGTTTATATCGGCGTGTTATGTTTCTCATTTTCAGCATTCGATGATGGTAATGATTACATAACCAGACATAAACGATTAATGCGGTAATGCACGGAATAATTGTCAGGAAATAAAACTGATGGATTGAGGGATGATGATTTAGTTTCATTTGGGGGGGGGGGGGGGGGGGGGGGGCTATAATTAGACAGGATCCATCAGATTACATTCACCATTTACACATTTCCAGATTCTAATCTTTTGGAATGATGTGAGCGCAAAAAAAAAAAAAAAAAAAAAAAAAGGCTGGTGAGCCACTGACAGAGTCCGATTTACAAACTTACGAGCCGAACATTAAGTTAGCAGTTTGACATTCAAAAACTGGCAAACTGCTATTTTCTAAGCTGATGTTTGAAGTACTGTCTTTCTGAAACGAATCCGCATATGCGCGGTAAGAAAATGGACTCAAACATTTGAGCATTTGGGTTAGGGTTCAGGGAGAGCGAGAGTAGTGGATGTGTTACATGAGGGTTAAGGGGAGCTAGGGTTAGGGTTTAGTTAGGTCTGGGTTAAGGTTCGGGTTTGCCACAGTAAAACGGCAACTTCGACCCGAGCAAGAATTTTGAAAGTTGGTTGATGGGTTCCGGAGAAATGTCAACTTTCTGACGAATAATACAAATATATGAACTTATCACTGATGCAAAAAAAGACATCATCGTGAAAAATGTACAGTATCCCTTTGAGTTGCACCAGTTAGAGTTGAAACAAGATTTTTGGAATATTCCCGCTTGCCCAACATTCATTCTCCAGAGGACGCTCGTTTGTCACGCGACGTTTTAGGCAGGGGGCGGAAAAGAACGAGTCGATTCTCCAAATTCTCCAATATTTTCCGTCTACAGTTCACCTCCATAGCAAAGGTGGCCTCGAGTTACCCAAACATCTGAGCGGCGGTCGACAACACATGCTTCACATTTCTGGAGATTGAGAGAACGCAATGAAATCATCAGGTTTAGACTACCGCTGGGATTGTAAACTGTAACAGATGGGGGAGAAAATGGCAAGGATCGTTCGTACGGAAAGCCATTTGGGCCTTTATTCCGTATCAAGTTTAAAGTCTCGTCTATACAAGCAAACGTCTCCCAAAGTTTGTTTGCAGACGTCACCAAACACCGAGTTCGCTTTTGTTTGGGTTGGGCGTCCACAATCTGAAACAAAAACCAACATTTCCAAACAAATGAGTTTTCGCTCAATTGTAGGGAAACAATGGCATCGTTTAAGACAGCTGCAGCAAGATGGACAATTGCTGTTGAAAACAACACAAGCCTCACTTGTCCTGGGCTGGATTTATCGTAGAATACAATTATCATCACGAATCCCCTTTTGAGCATGCACCAATGTGCTCCCCCTTTTCTAAGGGGTGTCACAAAATGTATTTTCCCAAAATGGAACCTCTTTTGAACACATTTCAGGCCTTTTCCCTTTCATTTTCATCCCAAAATACGGAACCATGAGCATCCTGAGGGAGAGCTACAGCGCATGTAGCGACCGGTAAAATGCGCTAAAAGCACACTTGCTATCTGGATCGATGGCGCCGCCTTCTTGTCCCTGCCGTTACTTTGAATCTTTGTCGTAGTCTTCAATTCAAGTTTGGATTTCTTCAAAGGCCCGACTTCTTCCCATGTTCTTGGAAGATGCCATTTTGGCCAGCTCGTGAATCACCTGAATGGCTTGAGGTACTAGTACACTCTTGGTCCTCACTACTAGGACAATTCAGCACACTAGTAGAACAATGAGGGCACACAAGTAGAATGACTGTGTATAACTAGTAACATTTTCTGCCACGACTCGGGGGGCACATTTCGCCTACTAGTATGAGCCTAAGCTGGATACAAACTAAATTGAATACATGTGAATAAATGTAAACTACTAGTACAACTACATGTTACTAGTGAGGCAAAACTGTGCACTAGTTGGGATCTGCAGGCTATTAGTACCAATAGATGTAAACTAGTCGAGTTCTATAATGTTGCACGCAGTTGTCAGTTTCTAGTGCTCTCTCGATCTTCTGTTTATCTATCGCCAACTACCTTTCGTTTTGATGTCAATCTTTTTTTCAAAGGCCAACAACAAAGCAACCCAAAAAAATATGAACGTCCTTCAATACAAATCCAAACTTCAAACTATTAACAGTCCCTGCCTGGGAGTTGATAAAGGGCATTCAAAAAACCATCAATTCAATCGCTCCACACACGACAAACAGGTCGGTCTTTGACTTTAGTGAACAGATAATCTGCCTCCCATCTGTCTTGGAAGTTAACCGTTTTGCATCTTTCGTTTGGCCATTTTGGCGAAGGGGAAGTGTAAATTTGGTAGCATAGTTGCTAACAACTGCAACAGAAATGGAAGGGGCGCTTGGCGGCCAAGACTGATGGGGCAACACACTAGCAAAGCATTCTGGGATTTGGAATATTAGTGGCGCATGTGCTCTATGCAGCTCTAATACACATTTAATATGGTCTTGCGGGCCAAATATAATTACACCGTGGGCCAAATTTGGCCCCCGGGCCTGGGGTTGACACCCTTGTCCTAGAAGGTCATACTAGTAGGCCAAAGGTGGCACTAACTAGATATGGGGGGAAAAACATTACTATGTTTTGCTGGAGTTGTTCTACTAGTGCACTGAATTGTCTTACTATTAAGGAAAAACAGTCAACTTGTACCATAAGGTGGATATCAAGTATACGAAATAAATGCTCAATCAGTTTAGCATACGCACGTTATTTGAACCAGCTCACCTTGAACTTTAATGCACAAAAAGCTTGAGAAAAAATACAAACAATTTCATGACTTGTGTTAAAGTTTGACCGCGACCCAAGCGAGGATAAGCGGTAAAAGAAAACGTTCAAGTTTCAAACTGTTACTGCTGTTACTGAAATGAAGTCACCACTGAATTTTTACTACCTTGATGGTTCATCCATTGACTAAGACAATATTTGAATCTGCAGAAAAGGCCTGCAGGCAAAGGTTCATGATCATCCGCACAAGCTGTTTTCTCACCGCCGTGGAGAAACGTTACCCCTCCAAAAAAAAAAAAAAGAAACAAACAAAAACTTGGCCTTGAGGCAGTTACAAAACGTGACGGTCATTCATATCTGACTCAACTCCTCAAAGCGTCCTCACTCTCAGGCAACAACAGAGGTGTTCAATAAGTCACATGAGTTGTGTATCTTTCCCTCCTCACAGCCACAAAGACAAAATGCTGCCTGCCTAGGCAACGAAAACACTGCTTGTATTTTTAGTGAGCTATAAAATGTGTGATATCCAAACAACCCATGTGAAACACATTAAAACTACAAACAACAAACCAAACCAAACAAAGATGGGGCGAGGTTCACCTCTTTGTGAACAAGTGCATGAGAAAATAGTCCAACAGTTGAAGGACAATGTTCCTCAACGTACAATTGCAAGGAGAAATCACTGCACGCAAGTGGCCAAAAACCAACATTGAATGGCCGTGACCTTCGATCCCTCGGGCGGCACTGCATCAAAAACCGACACCAATGTGTAAAGGATATCACCGCGTGGGCTCAGGAACACTTCAAAAAAACAAAGTCAGTAAATACAGTTCGCCGCTACATACGGAAGTGCAACTTGAAACTCTACTATGCAAAGCAAAAGCCATTTATCAACAACACCCAGAAACGCCGCCGGCTTCTCTGGGCCCGAGCTCATCTAAGATGGACTGATGCAAAGTGGAAAAGTCTTCTGTGGTCCGACGAGTCCACATTTCAAATTGTATTTGGAAATTGTGGATGTCGTGTCCTCCGGGCCAAAGAGGAAAAGAACCATCCGGACGGAAAGTTCAAAAGCCAGCATCTGTGGTGGGATGGGGCTGTGTTAGTGCCAATGGCATGGGTAACTTACACATCTGTGAAGGCACCAATAATGCTGAAAGGTACATACAGGTTTTGGAGAAACATATGCTGCCATCCAAGCAACATCTTTCATGGATGCCCCTGCTTATTTCAGCAAGACAATGCCAAACCACATTCTGCACATGTTACAACAGCGTGGCTTCGTAGTAAAAGAGTGCGGGTACTAGGCTGGCCTGCCTGCAGTCCAGACCTGTCTCCCATTGAAAATGTGTGGCGCATTATCCATCCATTTTCTGAGCCGCTTATCCTCACAAGGGTCGCGCGGGAGTGCTGTAGCCTATCCCAGCTATCATCGGGCAGGAGGCGGGGTACACCCTGAACGGGTTGCCAGCCAATCGCAGGGCACATACAAACAAACAACCAACCGCACTCACATTCACACCAATGGGAAATTTAGAGACTTCAATTAACCTACCATGCATGTTTTTGGGATGCGGGAGGAAACCGGAGTGCCCGGAGAAAAGCCACGCAGGCACGGGGAGAACATGCAAACTCCACACAGGCGGGGCCGGGAATTGAACCCCGGTCCTCAGAACTGTGAGACAGACACTCAAACCAGTCGTCCACCGTGCCACCTGTGGCGCATTATGAAGCGTAAAATAGGACGAAGGAGACCCCGGACTGTTGAACAGCTGAAGCTGTACATCGAGCAAGAAAGGGAAAGAATTCCCCCTCCAAAGCTAAAAGAAAAGGTGATGTAACACAGTGCTAAACATGAGCCTGACCCAGCTTTTTTCGAACGTGTTGCGGCCATCAAATTCTAAGTTCATGATTATTTGCTCAAAACAATAAAGTTTATCAGTTTGAACATGAACTATTTTGTCTTTGTAGTGCATTCAATGAAATATAGGTTGAACATGAGTCACAAATCATTGTATCCATCCATCCATTTTCAACACCGCTTATCCTTGTTAGGGTCGCGGGACGCTGGAGCCTATCCCAGCTGACTTCGGGCGAAAGGCGGACTACACCCTGAACTGGTCGCCAGTCAGTCGCAGGGCACATATAGACACGGGGTTAGGGTTAGGGATTTGTGATCAAATCTTGAGCACAAAGTTGATCAAACTCCAGATATGAATGGCTTTGCAACGTCGCGGGAGAAGAATGACTGAATGAAGCATCTTTTTGTGTGCTAATAAGGCAAAGTTTGTGACGTTCTGCTGGACACTGAGTTTTGCAGAAACAAGAACCCACATGAAGCCAACTTCGTGGACTCAGCCCTAGTCTATTGACGTAAGGTATTGTTTGCTTTGAATTGGATTCAAAGTCACCACGATGTACAGATGATTCACCACAGAAACCAACTGTGGAAATGTCAACAAGTGCCGTATTGAATAAAACCTTTCACTGATTTGTAAGGCGCCGTGCGCATCAAATTTGCTAAACAAGCAGCTGGCACACAGATGTTGATGTTGTTGAATTGATCTTCTGTGACTGGTGTGTTTGAGTCCGTCCGTTAGTGCTGCTTTGACAAACAAGCCTAACCTTAATGCCAAGCCTAACCCTGCCACCCTAATCCTAACCCAACTCTGACCCCCTAACCATAACCCAAGCTCTCGCCCTAATTTTAACCCCAACCCCCGAATCCTAACCCACACCCCTTAATCCTAGCACTACCCTAGGCCCCTGACCAAAATCGGAGCCTTTGAACGGTAACCCCAGCCCGAACCCCAGCTATAACCCTAACGCCCTAATCCCAACCCAAGCATAATCATGACTTTTACCCCTAACTCTAACCATCTAATTTCAACAAAACCCTGAATCGCTAATCCCTTAACTCCAGGTCTAACCCCAACCTTCTAACTCAAACTCACTAACCCTAACCCTCCCAACACTCCAACTCTAACCATACCTCTGTCCCAAACACCAGCCCTTGACCAAATCAACTGTCGAACCCTAACCGCCTAACCGTGACCCCCAAACCTAATCCCAAAGTATCAACTGTAACCTATGGCAATACTTCATGACCCCAACCCCAACCCTAACCTGTCATGAACTGTGTTTTGTTTATCATTTGTCTTTTTTTGGGTTTAACTCGAAATTGGTTCAGATCATTTCTTTTTCTTATTTAGTTTTGGTTTGCTTTCCTGTGTCTTCCCTGTCTGGTCGTTAATTGTTTTGGGTTTTTTTGCATCTCTGCTCGTCAGCCCTGCTGCAAGGAAGACGCATAGCCAAAACTATAGAACCCAATTAGAAGCGCCGCCCAAACTGAGTGAATCTGTACGAAGTATATGATTAGTCTGAACTGAGCGAATCGTGCCTCAAAGGTGAAGCAGAATTTGGACAAACGTCACCTCGAAAACTCTGCTCGATGACAGTATCGCCTTCAAATGGCAACTAGTTGGATTTTATTTCATATGATGATAACACTCCATACTCGCTGTTGACTTAATAAAGATTTTACTATGGCAACAGTTTAACATGATTCTGGATTCTGGAATTTCCCATGGGAAATATTGTTTTAAAATGACAATTGGTGTGAAGGAACCGATTGGATCCCATTAGGAACGTTCCAGCGTCTTTTGCTTTCATTTTGAACTTGACTGAAAACACATTATGTGAGCCGGTCTACCACAAGTACAGTCTGTCGCGGTGGATAATGTTATGAAAGCATGTCAAACACTGACAACATTGTTTTTTCTTTTGTTTTGTTGAGTGCTACGCAGGCTCGCCTCTCTCACACAAGCACGATTGTGATCTTTTTACTGGATAGGAACGAGCACATGATCCCGTACCTGCCTCCCTAGACTGGCTGCAATGTGTTCTCTGGTGTCTATTGTAGGGGTGTTAATGTGAATTAAAGAAAAAAAAAAAATCAATGTGTGATAACTGATGTGTCATTTACAAGATTTAATGTGTTGAGGAAGTTCAATTAGAGGTACTGTTTCAGTGGGTTAGCCACCCAAGCCTTTAAAAGAGTTGATACCAAACGAGAGACACAATCTAGACGCGTAGCCCACACCGGGTGAATCTGTATGGATTCACCCGAAGTTACAAGCCCAATTCCAATGAAGTCGGGACGTTGTGTTAAAGAGAAATACAATGATTTGCAAATCATGTTCAACCTATATTTCATTGAATACACTACAAGGACAAAGATACTTAACGTTCAAACTGATCAACTTGATTGCTTTTAGCAAATAATCATTAACTTCCCAAAAAGCTGGGACAGGCTTTTCTTTGAACAACATTCAATAAACATTTGGGAACTGAGGCCACTAATTGTATGTACCTTTCAGCATGAATGGTGCCTTCACAGATGTGTACGTTACCCGTGCCATTGGCACTCACACAGCCCCATACCATCACAGATGCCTGCTTTTGAACTTTGCGTCCATAACAGTCCGGATGGTTCTTTTCCTCTTTGGCCCGGACGACACGACGGCCACAATTTCCAAAAACAACTTGAAATGTGGACTCGTCGGACCACGGAACACTTTTCCACTTTGCATCAGTCCATCTTGGATGAGCTCGGCCGAGCCCAGAGAAGCCGTCGGCGTTTCTGGGTGTTGTTGATCAATGGCTTTGGCTTTGGCTTTGCGTAGTCGAGTTTCAAGTTGCACTTACGGATGCAGCGCCCACCCTGCATTTACTGACATTGGTTTTCTGAAGTGTTCCTGAGCCCACGTGGTGATATCCTTTACACATTGATGTCGGTTTTTGATGCACTGCCGCCCGAGGGATCGGAGGTCACGGGCATTCAATGTTGGTTTTCGGCCTTGCCGCTTACGTGCAGTGAGTCCCTGAACCTTTTGATGATATTATGGACCGTCGATGATGAAATCCCTAAATTCCTTGCAATTGTACGTTGAGGAACATTGAGGACTATTTTCTCACACACTTGTTCACAAAGAGGTGAACCTCACCCCATCTTTGCTTGTGAATGACTGAGCAATTCAGGGAAGCTCCTTTTCTACCCAATCGTGGCACCCACCTGTTCCCGATTAGCCTGTTCACCCGTGGGATGTTGTATCTGCAGCTCCACCACAAAACGTGGGGAGGGCAAAGTCCAGAGTCGAGCCGAGGATCTCCACGGAAGGAAGTGTCCAATAATCGAGCCCGAGGAGCCACACGGATGTTCATCGTAGCACCGCAATCGAAGCCAGAAAGGAGCCCTCGCTGGAGGTGGACGGCGATCACGACAGAATGGATGGGAGGAAGTTGAGCAGGATCCACCAGAGTGTGGCAGGTTCTACCTAGCTCAAGAAAGGAGGCAGAGCTCCCAGCCAACGAGGATTTACTTCACCGAGACAGGTGTACTGTAAACCAATCCGGCTTCTACCGTCGAACCTGGGAATGATCATTACTGATTGATTGATTGATTGATTGATTTCCTCTGCTGTCTGCTGCCAGGTTGGTCTTGCTAATGAAACTCTGTTCTCAATTGCTTTAACTGGATGAATCAATGTCTTGCGTAAACATTTTTTTTTTTATAACATTGAGGCTGTCATTTTGTCATTTTGAACACAAATATATGCTGAAGGATGCAATCACGTCTTATTTGTCGCTTGACCTGTTTCACACATTTCCAATGGTGCACGGCTAACACATCTGGCCTCCGGTTAGTCTACAGACAACAGAGTGGCCTTTTATAAAACATTCGCCATAAATCACGAGTTGTAAAACGTGACATCCGCACATTGCTGTAACTTGTGGAAGAAAGAATCCAGCAACTTATTTAACAGGCAATCAATTTTCAGTACTCATTCTTCAGTTCGTAATGTCCACCGGATGAGTGAAAACCAAAGACAATAAATGACATAAAGTACACGATTATAGAGGGATATTTTTCTCATTAAAAAGATTACATTTTTTGTTTTTGGGGAGACTGGAACAGCTTTAATGGCATTTCCATTTATTTCAATGTTTCGAGTTATGATGATGGCGGCACGGTGGCCGACTGGTAAGAGCGTCAGCCTCACAGTTCTGAGGACCCGGGTTCAATCCCCGGCCCCGCCTGTGTGGAGTTTGCATGTTCTCCCCGTGCCTGCGTGGGTTTTCTCCGGGCACGCCGCTTTCCTCCCACATCCCAAAAACATGCATTCATTTGAGACTCGAAATTGCCCGTAGGCATGACTGTGAGTGCGAATGGTTGTTTGTTTCTCTGTGCCCTGCGATTGGCTGGCACAGCCAGGTTCAGGGTGTACCCCGCCTCCTGCCCGATGACAGCTGGGATAGGCTCCAGCACGCCCGCGACCAGCGTGAGGAGAAGCGGCTCAGAAAATGGATGGATGGATGGAGTTATGATGATGATGATGGAATTAAACGTATCTGAAGGCACAAGTGTAAAATTCAAATGTATTTACAATTCTAACAACAAAAACAACTATGTTTTTACATTTTAAAATCATGTATTGAGAATAAAAACTGTGATATCTTGTAACATTTGAACGTTTTCTCCAAATGTTTTGATGTTTGATTTCATGATGAGGATTTGCAGCAGGTCAATGAAACACCGCCAGCATGGCCCACGGGCTGTACTTTGGAAACCCCTGGTGGAACAGGATGTGACAGGAAACCAGAAAATGCAAAGATGTCATCATGTCATCCTTTTTCAAGACCCACAACGGCCCGCCCCTCCCGAACGACTCCCGGCTTATTTCTGTCAACAATTGACGATGCGGCCTCCGCAGCGTGCCATTGTTCAAATAATGCAATAATGCATGTGATCCCGGGAGGGAACGAAACACAAAAGGTCGTTGTCAATTGGTGGTTTGTTTGTGTCGGGTTCAGAATGTCCATACTGGGTGGGAAGTAAAACTAGTCAAACAAATCTGGAGTAGAGCTGAACACAAATTCTTCCCGGAAATGGGATGAATAGTGAATTTCAATCAGGCAGTTTGGAAGTCTGTTCATTGTAGGAGCTCATAGGTGAAAAACCGCGATACAGAGAGAGAACGCATCAAAAGAAAAAAGAAAACCCTCCCACATGCTGTAATCACATTCAAACGTATTTAAACACAATGGAAATGTATTTTATTCATTGTATGTTCAACAACAACAAAATATATATAGGGAGCGAATAGAAAGAAAATTAGCGAATAACGTCTGCCCTAAAAAGGGTTCGCAATTGCGTACAGATGCCACAAGATGGAGGCTAAAGCACTTTAAACAACAATCAACGCCATGCTTCTAGGACGTACGCAATCAGGAAGTCATGTTACATTCGCACTTTTTTGCAGTCGTTGAATTTATTCAACACGAACAAACCACCGTCACACGAGGCTCATACTGAAGTAGCATTCTAGCCTAAGGAAAGCACTAGGACACATGGGTAAACAAACTAAGTTATTCAACTCACCTTTTGACATTTCTACACATTCATAGTTGTGAGGGAGTACAGGCAAATTGTAATGTCAAACTACACGAGCTAGTTTAAGTCGTTTCGCGTTTGGCGGCGCACGAGGTGCATTCAAGGGCTGCCAACAAAACAGGGCGTCTCAAATGTCCCACTCCACATAGCAACAACAATATTCCACCAGATGTCGCCAAAGTAATACTTTTCTTCTGAGCCCAAAAACAACGAGTCGCCGAGCGTTTCAGCGGCTAACAGGACAGGTCCGAAAAAGAATTTGCAAACCGCAAATATGCAGAGGTTCGCTGTATATCCGGTCAGAGGTCGGAAATGATCGATTCAATGCCAAGCGATGTTCCAATACAATTTTGCAATTCCGAAGTCAGAAATTTGGAGATCCGAAATGTATGATTGGACTTTTTGTCTTTGACCGTTTCGGTTGTATGATTGGCCTTCTCATTGACTTTTGCTCGTTCGTGGGTCTTCCAAAGCACTTTTCCTCTTGGGAGGTCAGAAATATCCCAGTTGGGGTTCTTCAAGTGGCGTATACACCTCACCGAAGTTTGGAAATTTACGGCGTTCCAATGCACTTTTCCAAGTCAGTGGTGCTCTTTTCTTTTGGGAGAAGTTGAAAATGAACAATTTCAGTTCTTTGAGTGGCCGCTGACTTTTCCTCATCAGTGGGTGCAAAGTGTTGGCCTTTCAATGCACTTTTCCTCGTCAGAGGTGAGAAATAATGTCCACTTTAAGATCTTTGAGTGGTGTCTTTGTCCGAGTTGGGAAATTTGTGGCATTCCAATGCAAATTCTTATCCATTTGAGAGCTTTCAATCGTGTTCCCATGCAATTTTTCCCCGCATCAAAAAGTTCCCACTCTGAAAGTCAGAAATAAGACCAAATGGGCGTTTTCAATGCAATTTTCAAGGTCCGTTGAAATGTTGGTGTTTCCACCTAATTTTCCTTATGGAGAGCTCAGACATTTACCATTTACCATTTACCATTTACCATTTACCATTTACCATTTACCATTGTCCGAGTGCCACGCACAAATGAACATATTTGAGTTTCCCTTCTATGTCAAAGTTTGGCAATTTGCGGCACCCCGAATGCACTTTTAATGGCTGGAGGTCCCCCCAAATTTCCCAGCATGACTTTGTCACATTTGACTTGTCCAAATGTCTCATTTGGCCTCTTCGAGTGGCGTCCCGGTCAAGATCATTTTTCTCACTCTCAAAACGCCTTGTGCATATGTCTGTGTGTTCCATGGAGCTCTTTCGAGCAGCACGATTCACAAGACTTGAGCCTCTCCCTCTCTCCCCCTCTCCCCCGCTCCCTCTCTCCCTCTCTCTCTCGCTCTCTCGCTCTCTCACTCATTTAAGCGGCGGGGCTCAGCGCGGTGACTGCACTCACGCACAAGAACATGTCCACCCCGCAGTCTCAGCCAGTCACGCACACCTGCTCGCCGTGCACGGGCCCGGCCCGGCAATGTCCACTGACTGCTCTGCGCTTTGAAAGAGTTCTAAGAGCACCTGGTCTTCTCCCCCCCCCACCAGAGCGGAGTATAGTGGAGTAGCGGAGCTCCACCAGTGTCGTCCGCCTCCCACACCTTCAGCGGCTCTCGTGCACAGCCACCCCCATGGAACTCTAACTATGGATTACTGCCGCATACTGCTGCTGTCTGTCGTGCTGCATTTCGCAATCCGAGCAGGTAGGTCAACCCCCCTTCCGACAACCTCTCCATGCTTTGAATTGCCTGGGAGTATTTCTAGAGGGCAACTTGTTGCATGGTAACCGTTTGCTTGGAAATCCTCTTTACGCACGGTTTGCGCGGACGCACATTTTTGTTTCTTTTGTGGTGCGTGTGTGTGAAGCGATAACTGACACGCGAGGCAAGTGGACACCCGTGGATATCAAACACAGCCGCTTGCATTATTTAGATGGAGCGAGAGGGGGAGGGCGGGGGGGGAACAAACAAACAAACAAACAAACAAACAACCCGTGTAACCTGAGCAGAGGGTTTTCTGGTGGTTAATAAACATATTTTAGGGGGAGACGACCTTTTGATTTCATGCAAACGTGCAGCTGTGCTCTTCAATAAGTCTAACGTTAACAACACCGCAAGTGTCCAAATGTTCATAAGCGATGACCCCCGACCCTAAGGGTCAACACACTCGGAGGTGTGTTGCAGAACACGTTGGTGATTCCCGAACAGTTTGATGCCCACCAAAATCCATTTGAATGCTGTAGTTGGATGCCCCCCCCCCCTGCATGTCACTGTCAGCACCCAAAATGATCGATTTATATTGGGTAATTAAAATGAAATGCCATTTGATAGAGAGTCTGATTCAGAAAACCGTATTCATCCCCATAAATAAGTGAATTAATGTGGAGGAGGTGGCACGGTGTGAGACCGGTTAGCACATCTGCCTCACAGTTCTGAGGACCGGGGTTCAAATCCCGGCTCTGCCCGTGTGGCGTTTGCATGTTCTTCCCGGGCACGGTAGGTTAATTGAAGACTCTAAATTGCCCGTAGGTGTGAATGGTTGTTTGTTTGTACGTGCCCTGCGATTGGCTGGCGACCGGTTCAGGGCGTAGCCCGCCTCTCGCCCGCAGATAGCCGGGATCGGCTCCAGCGCAACCGCGACCCTCGTGAGGAGAAGCGCGACAGAAAATGGAGGGATGGAAATGTGGTGGAATCCACATGTCGATTTACGTTGAGCCAATCAAATACATTCTTGCGTTGTCGTTTTTATAAAGAATGATTGTGTGTGATTGGTCTTGCTCTCGATCATCAAGAAAGGATCGGAGGGAGTATGGTTGCGTCTTTTGTGTTAATCATTATGTCAATATTACGCAACGTTCCCGGGGAGAAATACATTTCAGAAACGCTTTCGGCGCCGGTTGAAGTCGAGCCGAGCCGACTTGAGTTTTTTCTCAGGTTGTTGTTGACGAGGAGCCAGTGGCGCGTCGCCGGCGGACAATATCTGCAGGCCGGCCCGCACGCTCGGGCTTACCTGTCATGTGACGTAGCGGGAAGTTTGTCTTAAGCTCTTCTCCGCACGCAGTATCAGTAGGCCTAATTCACCTTTCGTGTGCCACACTCCTCCGGTGAGAGTGCGCATGCGCAGCGCCCCCGGGCAAATATCGAGACGCAAGCGACAGCCGACGGGACAGCACCTGGCTTGTTTGCTGTCCTGTCATTGCGGCGATCACGCCACCGCTGACATACACCGCGACCGAATTCCACCTTTTAGGAGTAGAGAAAGGTTCTGCTTTTTTTTTGCTGTCAGAGACACTTTTACAGCTTGGGAACGCGCTTGTTTGCTTATCAGGTCTGGGAAAAGGCACAAAGAGTTTTTTTCTTCAGATACTCCCGATTCCTTTCTGATTTCAAAAACTTGTTAGGTTCACTGAACACTCAAAATTCTCCCCCAGGTTAGACTCAAGCTCATCCGCAACGTTAATAACAACATGAACAATGGAAAACAAATGGATGGATGGATGGATGAGCTAAGACAATTGATCATGATAATAATGGAGAGGCGCGAGTCTTTGTGTTTTTTTGCTTTTTGCGGTTGCACATGCACAATCATGCAAATGGGCGCTAAACAGTCAGAAAATAACACACAAGGATGCAGGAGATTTTTATGTCGACCAGTTCAATAGCTTGACGAATACAAAAGAACAGAATTACGAAAGGCAATCGTGTGGAACCCGTTGATATGAAAACATTGAGTGGCGAACATTGAAGGCTCCCTTGTGTTCTGTATAATTGGAATCTGTTGACAAAACACCACGTCGCTGCGCGTGGCGGTGTTGTCGCTACAAAGCTTTGTTGATGTTTGGGTCAGACATCGGGCCTTTAAGCCTGCGTATTACACGAGAAGAAGGTTTTGGGGAGTGCAGATGCTGCAGTGGCGGGAAGTCACCAAGTACTGTATAAATACTTTCTTATATACCCATCCTTTCCCCAAAAAAACATTTCACATCGTGGAAAAGTTCATTTATTTCCATACATTCCATTCAAAAAGTTGAACTTTTCTAGATCATGGATTCAGGGCCAAGTATTTCTTTGTTTCTTTTCACATAATTTGGGCTTCCAGCTCATAAAACCCCCGAAATCAGGAATTCCAAAAACGCCAACCATCCATCAGTGGCGTGCGATGCTGCATATTTTGCTGCATATCAATCCAATAGCGAGCGAATACAAGGCCACTATTCCCGATACCGATATCCCGATACTTTTCAATAATCCCATCCACGGCCTTATTTAAGAGATTGTTTTGATGTTGCCGGGTCCACGAATGCTTGGGTGGCGAATGCCTTGTGAAAAACATTCTCCATTTTTTTCACTTGTCTTCATTAGCTAATGTTGTTTATTATTTTGCCAGTTGACTACGTGAACAAAGCTATGGAAAAACATTGTTTTGATAGCATAAAAGTCAAGTCAAGGCTAGCTGTCTCCAAAAATGGGTATTTTTCATGGTGCCAAGTTGTGAAAAACAGCTATTGTGTCTAATTGGCAGTCAAACCTTTTCAGAGTCTGTACTTTGGACTTGTTCTTAAGTAAAGAAGTAGACTCCGTTTTTTTGGGGGGCTTTCGCCACCTCTTGTGTGCTGACATTGCCAAAACAATATGGCATTACAGTGCGAGTCAAAGAGGCGTGTTTTATCATGTAAAAATGATTAAATATGATTATCATTGGGATATTTAAAGATACATTTTATATAATATTCCAACTTCATTCTTTAAAATTACAAACTTTATTGCGACTTCATTCTCATATTATTCTGAATTTATTTTTCATTTGTTATTTTTTTTTTTACAAAAAATATGTTTGCACAATATTACCACTTCCCAACTGTATTCCGATTTTTCTCTCATAATATTCGGAATGGATTCTCCCCAATTTCAAGATAGCTTTGATAGAAGATACCAACTTTCTTATGGTCAAATTCCAATTTAGCAGGGGTACGCATGAATGCGTGGGTGAGCTTGAACGCGGTGGTATTCTCTCGTCATGGCCTCGTGCAGGTAGAGCACACGCATGACTTTTTGGGCCCGAGTGTTCCCTTGGCCTGCTGCAATCGCTGCAGGATGATATCATGCGCTGCTTAGTCCCGTCGGAACGCTGTTTGCTCACAGGCAGCACACACAAAAGCGCTTTATCATGCGGGAGGCCAAGCTGGACCACCACTGGGAACACAGTTTTTTATTTTGTCTTTTTTTCAATCTCTAACTGCGCTTTTGGACGTCATACATTTTGGCTCCATATCACTCCGCTTGTGAAACTCGTTAATCGGAGAAAATCTTCATTAAAGCAACACTATCCCGAGATTGTCTATGGTCAATAAAAGTCTGCTTGTATGTGTCGCTGCCCCCCCCCCGCAGTACCACCGCCTCTGCAGACGACCGCTATCCCTCCCAAACAAAATCCAAGCAGAACCGCGCTGTTGTCAGATACACAGATTAGTCCACTGAAAAGTCGAATGTTTACAGTATTTGTTTTTCTCCTTTTTGGTCATTTTTCTGCCTTACAGGCCACACAAAGCCTAGCATCACCCCCGCTGGACCCCACCTGGTGGTCCCGCTCAACGCGCCCTTCAACCTGCGCTGCCAGGGCGACAAGGAGATGCAGTGGCACCGGGAGGAGCGGCCCAAGGTGCGGGGGGAGCAGCGGACGGAGGGCGCGTCGGCGTTCCATGTGGCCCGCGCCCTGCCCGTCCACATGGGCCGCTACGTGTGCCTGGAGAGGACGAGCGGCCAGCAGACATCGATCTACGTCTTTGTCAACGGTAGCTGCATGTCTGACTGGAGAAGAGAAACAAACAAACAAACAAACAAACAAACAATTTGGAACGAACGCAATAACTACTGTATATTCTGGTGAAGACATTTGTGACATTTGATTAATTGATTCCCATAATATTCTGGCTTTATGCTTGTAAAATTACAACAAATAAATTATTGGATATTATGTCTATATTATCGTATTATTATTATTATTATTATTACTTCAAACAATTTGACAACTTTACTCTTGCAGTATTATGACTTTATCGTGATTATTACTGTTAAAAAAAAATCATCTAATTTTATGAATTGATTCTCATAAAATAGAAAATGCAAGGAATTTTAGAAATGTATTCTTGTAATATTCCGACTTTGTCTTTGTAAAAGTACAAAATTAATCATTTGATGTTACAACTTTTTAATATTCTGTCTTAATTCACTTTAAGAGAATAAAATATTCAGATTTTAATTCTCAACTATTTATTTTTATAAATTACATCTTTATCTAATATTCTCACAACGCTCGAGAAATTCAGAATTAATTCTCGTTCTAAATGTATTATGGCAAAATTTTTAGATTACAACTTCATTCTCGTTAAAAAAAAAAAAGTATATATAAAGACTTTACTTCCGCATTTGTTTTTTATGCAATGTGCCAACATTATCTTTCTTGTAAATGATTTTAGGAAACATTTTAAGGTTATGGATTTATTCTCATCAAATGACATTTGTTTCATTTTCAGAATATTCAGACTTTGTTCTTGTGAAATATTTGTGATATTCTATAGAACTTATGACTTGTGACTTTATTTTTGTGACTTGATTCTCCTAATTTTCTAAATTGATTCTCCACAAAATTAATGCTCCATTTTATATAAGCTCACAACTTCTTCTCATAAAATTATGAAACTCTACAAATATTCGGGCTTTATTCTTACAAATAAAATTATGCATTTCCGACTGTTTTCTCATAATATTACGACTTTTGTAAAATGAGCTTTTTTTGGAAAAAAACTTTTGTTTTGTATATTTCAATATCATACTCATAAAATGGCAAACTTTACGAATCTTGTGACTACATATATTCTCCCCAAAAAACGACCTTTTGTCGCAGTATTTCGACCTCATTTTTGTAAAATTACCATTTTTTCCCAACTGATATTAATATCGTACTTTATTCTCATAACGTTCTGGCTTTAGTATCGTAACATTACACAATTTTTCATATAATACTCCACTTTATTTTAGTATTCCGACTTTATTCTTGTAAAATTCTGATTTCTTCATTGGGATAGTTAAAGATACAGTTGATATAATATTACAACTTCATTCTTTAAAATTCCAAACTTTATCGTGACTTCGTTCTCATATTATTCTGAATGTATTTATTTATTTGTTTCTTACCAAAAACGTTTTGTACAATATTACCACTTTATTCTCATAAAATTCCCAACTGTATTCCGATTTTTCTCTCATAATATTCGGAATGGATTCTCCCCAATTCCAAGATAGCTTTGATATAATGTAGCAACTTTCTTATGGTCAAATTCCAATTTAGCAGGGGCACGCATGAATGCGTGGGTGAGCTTGAACGCGGTGGTATTCTCTCGTCATGGCCTCGTGCAGGCAGAGCACACGCATGACTTTTTGGGCCTGCTGCGATCGCTGCAGGATGACATCATGTCCCGTCGGAACGCTCCTTGCCCACAGGCAGCACACACAAAAGCGCTTTTCATGCGGGAGGCCAGGATGGACCACCACTGGGAACACAGTTTTTCTTTTCTTTTCTTTTCTTTTCTTTTCTTTTCTTTTCAATCTCTAACTGCGTTTTTGGACGTCATACATGTTGGCTCCATAACACTCCGCCTTTGAAACTCGTTAAGCAGAGAAAATCTTCATTAAAGCATAACGATCCTAAGATTGTCTTCTTCTTTTCCTTTGGGCTTGTCCCTTTAGGCGTCATCCTTTTCCATGGAAGCCCGTAAATCTCCTGCATCCTCCTCTCCAACACCAACTGCCCTCATGTCTTCCCTCACGACATCCATCAACCTTCTCTTTGCTCTTCCTCTCGCTCTCTTGCCTGGCAGCTCCATCCTCATCATCCTTCTACCAATATCCTCACTAGTTCTCCTCTGGATGTGTCCGAACCATCCAAGTCTGCTCTCTCGAACTTTGTCTCCAAAACATCGAACCTTGGCTGTCCCTCTGACTATCCATCCTGGTCACTCTGAGAGCGAACCTCAACCTCTTCTCTGCTTCCTGTCGTCTCTTCAGTGCCACAGTCTCGAATCCGTCCATCATGGCTGGCCTCGCCACTGTTTTGTAAACTTTGCCCTTCATCCTAGCAGAGACGATTCTGTCACGTAACACACCTGACACCTTCCTCCACCCGTTCCAACCTGCTTCTTCACTTCCTGACCGCACTCACCATTGCTCTGGACGGTTCACCCCAAGTATTTCAAGTCCTCCACCCTTACTATCTCTTCTCCTTGTAGCCTCACTCTTCCCCCACCACCCCTCTCATTCATGCACATATATTCTGTTTTACTTCGGCTCATCTTCATTCCTCTGCTTTCCAGTGCATGCCTCCGTCTTTCGAACTGTTCCTCCACCTGCTCCCTGCTTTCACTGCAGATCACAATGTCATCTGCAAACATCATGGTCCACGGGGATTCCAGTCTCACCTCATCTGTCAGCCTATCCATCACCACTGCAAACAGGAAGGGGCTCAGGGCTGATCCCTGATGCCTGCCCACCTCCACCTTAAATACGTCTGTCACACTTACAGCACACCTCACCGCTGTTCTGCTGGCCTCGTACATCTTCTGTCCTGAGTCTAGCCTCCACTACTCTTTCCCATAACTTCATTGTGTGGCTCATCCACTTTATTCCTCTATAGTTCCCACAGCTCTGCACATCACCCTTGTTCTTAAAAATGGGCCCCAGCACACTTTTCCTCCATTCCTCAGGCATCTTCTATTGACCAAGCTGGTCAAAACCTCCACAGCCACCTCTCCTAGATGCTTCCATACCTCCACAGGAATGTCATCAGGACCAACTGCCTTTCCATTTTTCATCCTCTTTAATGCCTTTCTAACTTCCTAGTCTTCTTCCCCACCACCAGAGTCCTCTTACACACCACCATCCTATGCCGTCTAGCCACACTCTCCCCTACCACTACCTTACAGTCGGTAACCTCCTTCAGATTACATCGTCTGCACAAGATGTCATCCACCTGCGTGCTTCTACCTCCGCTCTTGTAGGTCACCCTATGTTCCTGCTTTCTCTGGAAAAAAGTGTTCACTCCAGCCATTTGCATCCTTTTTGCAAAGTCTACCACCATCTGTCCCTCCAAGTTCCTTTCCCGGATGCCGTACTTACCTATCACTTCTTCATCACCCCTATTGCCTTCACCAACATATCCATTACAATCTGCACCAATCACGACTCTCTCTCTGTCTGGGATGCTGAGAACTACTTCGTCTAGCTCCTTCCAGAATTTCTCTTTCACCTCGAGGTCATATCCTACCTGTGGCGCACAGCCACAAAATAACACCGACTCCATTTCTCTTCCCATCTACACCATGGTCAAATAATTTCAACCCTGCCCCTAAACTTCTAGCCTTACTGCCTTTCCACCTGGTCTCCTGGACACACAACATATCAACCTTTCTCCTAATCATCATGTCAACCAACTCCCGAGATTTTCCTGCCATAGTCCCAACATTCAAAGTCCCCACATTCAGTTCGAGGCTCTGTGCTTTCCTCTTCTCTTTCTGCCCAAGAACCCGCTTTCCACCACCTCTTCGACTTCGACCCACAGTAGCTGAATTTCCACCGGCGCCTTGCAGATTGACGGCGCCGGTGGCGGACGTTGTTAACCCGCGCCACGACCGATCCGGTACGGAATTCTTTGGATGAACGCTAATATTTGTTTGGCAAGGTTTTAAGCCAGATGCCCTTCCTGACGCAAACCTCTACATTTATCCGGGCTTGGGACCGGCCTACAGTTTGCACTGGCTTGTGCCCCCCATAGGGCTGGATTATGCTAAATGCATGCGTATCCTAAAATTGTCTATGGTCAATAAAAGTGTATCTCCAATTTGTGCGAGTATTTTAACATCTTTAGCCTACCCACAACAAAATAATACTTTTCTTCATCTGTGTTTCAATTGAAAAAAGTAGATAATGATGTAGTATCATATAGTGTAAGTTACATTGGCAATACACTAAATAAATTATCTGAATCTGAATCAGCACTACTGAGCAGATTAGATTGACATGGCAACACATAAAAGCTTAAATCTGAATGGACAAAAAAAATCCACACCTTGGAAACAGTGCTGCCAAGAGAAATGCTACAAAATAAAGAGTCATATAGTCGGGCAGAATCCAAGCATCTCCAAAACTACTACTTTTCAAGAAAAACAAACAAGCACAGCATCGTTCAAGTTGGCATTCTAGCTCATATTGCTATCAAATACCGTTCCGCACCAACATCACAACACAACACTGCCACGAAATAATGTTCGATCATTAATTGAATGTGCAAAAAAAAACAAAAAACGAATTTGCTAATTATGCTGTCAGTCATTAAAATGGTAGGAAACCTCCCCTGGGCAGAAATAAAGCCTTAAGTACTTCACCAAAGCAAATTACTTCCTAAACTCTTTGCAGTGTAATATGCGGAAATGAAGCAGTGCGCACACGCTTCCTTTTGCGCCAAAGCATTACAAGCAATCCATTTTGAACAAAACAGGCGCATGCAAATTTGTCTAACTACCTAACTACGTTCACTTTTGATGGTTTCAAAAAATATCCAGTCTATCTGTCATGGCTCGCACAGAGTGAGGAAAGCTAATTTGTTCTCATGCTATTTTCAACACTTTAAAACTAACGTCAAAATAAAGACGTGGGGACAGGCCAATCGTATCAATTCCTGAAAAAATACGACCACCATATGCCGTTTCCACCTGACAGCGACGATATAGAAAATGTCTTCGCTAACCTTAGCACGTATACATCACAATTCTGAGGTTGGGGGTTTAAATCTCCTGTGTGCCCGTGATTGGTTGGCACCCAGACCTGACCCTATAGGAAGCGGATGGATGGATGGATGGAGAGCATCCAAAGCATCCAGTAGTTGCTGTTAGTTTACCGGAATGTCTCACTTGGATGAAACAAACAAGCGGAAAAAAGCAAAGGCACTCCGCGGCCCCGTTTCACCCGGTGCTGATGTTCTGTTTTGGCAGATCCCGACAACCCTTTCAGGAAATCGATGGTGTTCAACATCCTCACTCGCGTGGGCGCCGCCGCTTCCATCCCCTGCCTGGCGACCGATCCCAGCCTGTCCGACCTGCACCTGGAGACGTGCTCCGGCGCGCCCCTGGCCCCCGGCCTGCGCTTCTCCGCCAGCCCGGAGCGAGGCGTGGCGATCCGAGACGCGCGGAAGGCCTACGAGGGCTGCTACGTGTGCGCCGGCGCGCTGCGGGGGCGACACGTGCGCTCGCACAACTACCACCTGACCGTCAAGCCAGGTCGCCGCGCAGCTCCACTTTCCACACTGTGGTTTTACTGCGCCTTGGTGATCGTTGGAGGCAGGCCGAGAATATCCTCATAATTGTCTATTTCAAATCACGAAGGACAGATCTTTTTCAAAATGAAATCCAGCCTGTGTGAACTCAATGGATGACTCATCAGTCACTTAATCAGTGTTTCAGAGAAAAAGCGAGCTGCCTTTGATCCTCTCCCTCTCTCTCTCTCTGCCCGTCATTCGTTCCCTTCTTCCATCCTTTCCTCCACCCTCCTTTTTGTCCTTCCGTCATTTGTTCTTTTCTTACACTGCACATCTTTCCTCCCTTCCTTCCAACTTTTCATGTTTCCCTTCTAACTTTCTTTCCTTCCATCTTTTATACCTTCCTTCCTCCCACAATCTCTTCCTTCCATCCTTTCATGCTGCCTTTTTACTTCCTTTCCGTCCTTTCTACTTTTCTTCCGTTCATCGTTTCCTCATTCTTCCTTTAATTCCTCCCATCCATCATGCGCTTCTTCCGTCATTCTTTCCTTCCTTCCTTCCTTCTATCTTTAATTATTTCCTTCCTTTCTTAATCGCTTCTTCCTTTCTTCCATCTTTAATTCTTTCCATCCTTTCTTCCCTCTCTCCTTTCCTTCCTGCCTAATTTTGTTTCGTTGATTGGTTGGTTACCACTTATGGGGGTTAATAACAAATACACATTTATGGCATGCACTCTTTCATAGTTTCAAGTTTCTCACCATTCCCAAATCTAAAAATTCCGTTTCAGTTCACACAGGTCAAATTTGATCCGGAACACCTACAGTGTACGCAATTTAGAAAGATTTTCATTTTTGTGTATTTTGGGTCACTTTGGTTCAATATCAGGGTGAAAGATTACCTTTCAGGCATTTTTATTTTTGTCAAATTGGACCCAAACAGTAAGGGTTATGTAGATGTACAGATATTTGTGTCCAAATACGAACCTGGTAAAAGTACATTTGTTTTTAAAGGCGTTGAGTAAAAGTACAAAGTTATGAGCGACATAAAGACTCAAGTAACGTATCGTCAAATCTACTCAAGTACAGTAACCAAATGTTTGTACTTGGGACTCGTACAGGGAAATGTGTTCTTCGCCAGTCGATGACGTTTTTCATCGTTCCCCTTTTAGTCCCCGCGGCGCCCCCTGTCATCGAGATGCAAGCGCCCGAGCGGGTCATCCTCACCCTAAACGAGGGTCTGGCCCTCACCTGCAACACCACCAACGTCAACGGCGAGATCAAGCTCAAGTGGGTCGCCCCGCCCGGCTCGGTGAGACACTTTTGCCTTCTTCTACCGCTTTGCGTTTCCGTGGACGTTTTCTCGTACCGAAAACACTGCAACTTGTCCAAGTGTCAGATATACATTGTCGGGCACATTTATCCAATTTGGAAATAATCAGTCCCTCTTTAAGCCTCCTGTTACGTTTGTTTGTCAGGAACAGCGATAATGCTCCAGGGTCAATTTGACCCGGGGCATGTTTTATGATCCAAAAGTGTCAAGGAAAAAAAAAAAGAAAGGAAAAAAACCTCTTTACATTAACTATTTCTCATTATCTATCACATTAGTCACCATTTCAATCAATATTTATAATTGCACACACTTTAAGCCAACACAACAACTTCACGATGGGTCAATTTGACCCGTTATCCAAATGTATCAGAGGCTGCAAAAAAAATCCCAATAAGACTATTTCATTATTAACTTACTCATTTACAACTCAATACAACCCAACCACTTTACAACGGGTCAATTTGACCCGTCATCCAAAAGGGTAAGAAACTGACAAAAAGATTCCAATAAGACTTTATTTATACCTCATTATTAACTCCCCTGCGGTCACTTATTCTTCATGAAACCTAACAAATTTATAGTCGGTCAATTGGACCTGTTATTCAAACGTGTCAGAAATGGGAACAAAAATATCCCAAACATTGTTTATACAGTATTGACGTCATTATTAAGTCCATTACTCACCATTTCAATCTATAGCCTGGTTTACATGGAGCCTTGTATTCGGATTAGAAACCCAAAGAGACTAGAAATGCTCCGCCTTGACGTAAATGCGTGGTGATGCCATCATTTACACACTTGTTAATCAGTAATATTCCTTTATTAAGCCACTATTACTTTACCACTAACAAATGTAAAATTGTCAAAATCTGAAATAAAATCCCCATTAAACATTGCTGATATCTCATCAACTACATTTGTCAACATTTCTGTCAATACTGATAGTTAAATCCACTTTTACACTCCACTTCCTTTAATATACCTGTAATATTCGCTGAAGTGAGGACTCAAATTCAAATGTTAAGTCTTTTGCAACTTTGGAGGGAGGCCCTCTGAATCTGGGCCCAAAACTATCTAAGCCACAAATGCTCATAATAATGAATCATGACACACATTTGTTCAATGGCCATGATATTTTGGAGTCTGGCCCTCAGGGCCAACTAATGCAGGTTTCTTCTTCTATGCATAGAAGCTTCTGTATGAGTGCAATCAGTGTCTTGGGAGTGAGTGAGTGAGTGCGTGCGTAAGTCAGGGGTGTCAAAACTACATCACCAGAGGCCACATCGGGAATTTCAAACTGGTCCTTGCGTCAAGTTTGGACACCCCTGGTTTAAGGGGGTCAACGCTTCAAGATCTGGACTGTGTGTCATTGCATGCATGTGTGTGTGTGTGTGTGTGTGTGTGTGTGTGCTTGGCGAGGATAGCCGTGCAGACGGGGTTAATCTCTAGAGATCTCTGGGCGTTGACAGGGTGCCGTCTGGTATCCACAGCAACCAGCTAAGGTTGACACTGCGTCGCGTATCCGGGCGGAGCACTTCGACCACATACGCAGCGCCACCCTGCGCGTGGCCGCCGTCGCACACCGGGACGCCGGACGCTACCGCTGTGAGGCCGAGAACGAGAGGGGGCTCAGCGTACGCGCCGTGTGGCTAGACGTCTATGGTCAGTAAGCGGGGAGGGAACGCGCAAGACCGAATGAGAACAATTCTGTAACAATGATAAGAATGTTGTGTTTTTTCAGGTATTTAACAATTTTGTTGATTATTGTAAAGGTTGGGCCAAAAGCTCCTTACTTATTTTTATGCCCTCACATGTGGAAAAGGAGAGCCATAGTCGCCAATGCACTTTTCAGCCATTTATTGAACAGTAAAAGACACAAACGCACTCACGTAGAAGCTGCTGTCGGCCACAGCTCACACCCGGACACTTGGCCGGACTCGCTAAAGTTCCACTTATGATTACAATGACAATGTAATCAATGGAGCCAGTTTCAACAATAGGCTTTCAAGGCAGTAGGAAGGAGTAGGGGTTTCATGGACACCTTTTGGGTTCCGGAGTAAGTTTTCCAGACAAGATTAGCGTTCTAAAGTTTGGTTTCGACATTTTTTGTTTTTTTCAAGCTTTCAAGTTAGCTTTAGTGTTTGTAGTCCGGGTTTCAGGTCCGGTTGTGGGTTTCTGTGTGTGTTGAACTTCAAAGTGGAGGTGAGCCCCTACCTTCATCCATCCTTCCTTTCTTCCACTGTTCCTTCCATCATTCTTTCCTTCCTTTCATCCTTTCTTCCTCCCACCCTGCCTTCCTTCATTTTTCCTTTCTTCTTCCCTGAATTACTCCAATCTATCCTTTCTGGCTTCCTTCCATCATTCTTTCCTTCCTCCCTTCTCCTTCCCTACCTCCCTCCCATTCTTGCTTGCTTGTTCCATCTTTCCTTACTTCATTCCTCCCTTCAATCAGACTGTCCGTCCTTCAATTCTATTTCCCTTCCCTCCGACCCTCCCTATCTTTCTTCCTTCCATCCTGTCCCCCTTCTTTCCTTACTCCCATTCTTCCTGCCACACTCTCTTCCTTCCTTTCTCCCTCCCTCCCTCCCTCCCTCCCTTTCTGAAGTTTAGTTCAATTCCGGTGGGTTGTTGACCGCTTTTGTGGGTTCATTGTGTAGGTTAAGTCATCCACGGCAGAGGTCGAAGAGAAGTTCCACTGACTTGTTGTCATTGCGAAGGCAGAATTTGTGCTACTTTTCTATGCCATATTATATAGTAACGATACAGGCCTATGACACCGCTTCTTGTTTCCCTCCAGACAAAGGATTCATCAACGTAACGTCGACGAGCAACAGGACCGTCCACGTGCGCTCTGGTGATAGTTTATCCCTGCTGGTGGAGATGGAGGCTCACCCGAGGCCCCGCACCTTCTCCTGGAGCTTCATGGACCACGAGCTGAAGAATAACAGCGACCACGTCATCACGACGCAGAGCACTTGCAACTACAGGTGCGACCCGCCCCGGTCCTCAACCGAACACCTCCCCCACAACCGGCGGGGGTGGCATTTAACATGTACCCCGCGGGCCTCACAGCGCCATGACAAATACGGAGGAGAGAAGAGCGCCTCGGGTTGTTTGAGCCAAAACGGCTGCACGCAGAAAAAACGGAAAGTATTTGCTGTGTTACTCATGAGTGGCAAGGGAACTATAATATCATAATGCTATGTGTCGCATGCTTCCCAGTATTTTGGATTTTTTTTTTTTTACGGGACATGACCCGGCTGTTATGTGGCAAGTCCAACTGACCCAATTCAATTGTAAGTTACCAGTTTGTTTTTTTTGGGGGGGGGGTTTCATATTCAATGAAACTGTTGTGAGTCAAGTCGACTCGCAGTTGACTTTGTCAAAAATTAACAACAAAAAATGTACGGATTAAAAAAAAAGGAAAAGTCAAAAACGTTTGGCTACGAAACTTGAAAACTGTACAACATGTAAACTTTGTGGGTCAAACCGACCCAAGTAAAAAAAAATACAAAATACTCGAGTAAACATAAAAATGAAAAGTAGTTTTTTTTGTTTACAACACGTAAAATTGAAATGTCGTGGGTCAAACCTACAAAAAGTGAAAAAAAAAGAAAGAAAAAAAAAAACTCTAACTAAAAGTTCAAAGTAGTTTTTCTCTACGAACCTTAAGAAGTGTACAGCATATAAAATGGATATATTGTGAGTCAAAAATATACAAAAAACAAAAGTTCAAAATATGTTTTTACTCTGAAACTTACAACATATAGAATGAGGATGTTGTGGGTCAAATCGACCAATGTCAGTTACAAATATTTTTCTGCTATGAGACGTGTAATCAACTTAAAATGAAAGTGCCATGGGTCAAACTGACCCAGGTAAGAGGAAATAAGATTGAAATACTTTTTTTGCGACGAAACTCAATGAGTGTAATGTTAAAGGACAATGTTGCGGGTCAAATTGATCCTAGTACATAAAAAATTATATTAAAAGATATTTTCTTATTCTGCACATACGAAATTTGTTCAAATTGTACTTCCAGTGTTGATGACTACTCACGAACATACAAACAAACTGAAAAAATAATTACGGGCTTTTGAATTTCCGAATTTTGTTCATGCACAAATGACAGAGTTAAACAAAATGTTTTCGTAACTATGCTACCACCACACTGCAATTGTTCTTGTTCACTCACGCAAAAGCTGCTGTCTACCACGGCTCACACCCAGACTCTCGTACAGACTCGCTGCCGTCACACATCACCTCAGCAGACCCCGCCTCTTAAAAGCACATGCATTATTTTGTGTTCAAATAGGGTTACAGACGTTGACGCAATGACGCATTTGTGGCATTTGGTGACGTCGTTTTTACGTCATCCTGCTAAGCGACGCACAAACAAACAATGAAAATATGGTTTTCAGTGTCGGCTTTTGCTGCTTTTGTGAATGGCGTGACTAAAACGTCTCCCCCCTGGTGTTCAGGTACAGCAGCGAGCTGAGATTAGTGCGACTGAAGATGTCGGAAGGCGGCGTTTACATGTTTAAAGCCTCCAATCACGACGCCTCACTGAACGAGACCTTTGCCGTCTTCGTAACCAGTGAGTAGCTTCAATTCTTCTTCTTTTTTTTTAATGAAAGCTTTTCTGCTTGGCTTTTTGCATTTTTAACCATGTCTCATTTCTTATTAGCTAAACCCGAGATCGTGTCGCACGAAGGCCCGGTGGACGGGCAAGTGCGCTGCGTGGCCGAGGGATTTCCCGCCCCCAAGATCACATGGTACTACTGCGAGCAGCCCTACATCAGGTGAGCACCAAAGAATTGCAGTCCAGATACTTGTGTCAATTACATGTTCCTTTGAAGTTATTTTCAAATTATGTTATGGTAACTATTTTGTTAAAAATATTCATCATTCTACATATATTAATTTGGGTGTTTCAGTTTGTACGAAATTACTTATTTTTGTTGACTTTTCTAAATTCTCAATCGTATATCTACATAATTAAATATGATCTTAATTATTCATTTTTTTTACTCTGAGAGATGAGTGTAGAGTGTAGCTGGTTACAACATTTTTACAGTAGTTATCTTCGCTATGCAACAATCATTTTTTTTTTATTTAGGAGAAAGTTTAACATTTTTACCTTTTCTTTTCTTTTTAATTTTTTCTGAAAGACAAATATTTTTTTCAGATACAAAAAAATTGTACTGTTACCAAAGTCAACTATTTTTGGTTGTTTTGCAGGTAGACATTTGTGAGATTTTATTGTTCTTTTTAATCTGAAACACAAAGAAAAATGTGCGTTGTTGTTTCTGAGGTAGAAATTAATAAGCTTTTTTTTTTAACGGAAACCCAAAGAAACATTTGTTTGTTGTTTTTGTGGGAGGTTTTTAAAGAGAAAACGCAATGACAAGTTGTTTTTTTAAATACAAAATTGAGTTTCTTTGTATTTAAAACTCAAAGAGAAATAATTGCTGTTTTTCAGATAAAAAAATACCTCGTTTTTTTTGTTTTGTCTTATTATTTTAACTGAAAAACAAAGTAAAATGTTTTGTTGTTTTTGAGGATAAAAGTTTGTTTTTTTATTTTATTATTTTTTTTTTATCTGAAACACAAAGAAACATTTGCTGTTGTTATGGGGGGGGGGGTAAAAATATAAAAAGTTGTCTTATTTATTTATTTTGCAAAACAAAAATTAAATAGTTCTTAATGTTTTTTTTAGATGGAAATTATTATTATTTTTTTTAAACAACATTGGCAGAGTTTCAGTGGAGTAGCCCAAAATTCCATCGGGTAGCCATGAAAACCAATTGTCGACTGCCACACCCCCCCCCCCCCCCCCCAAAAAAAAACATTTTTCTAAAAGCCATAATGATTATACTGTTATACTAAAATGTTACGTTGAAAGCTTCCTGTTTGAGCTGCATTTATGCACACAGAGCTCACCAAACGAACTTGCAACGTTGAATCACAGCCTATTGCTAGCCAGCAAAGCATGGCACGTATTGGCCATAGCCATAGCAAACATAGCATATGTACTATTAGCTAGCGCTAGTACAAGGGTTGGCTGGCTTTTCTGGCTATCGACCGCCTCGCTCCTGGTATTAGGGCTACTCGGCAGCACGGCTACATTATAAAACACATAAAACAGCAGAAATAGGACAGTGTAATATATAAAACACATACCAGGTGAAACAGCATTGGTAGAACAGCATTAGTTAAGTCAGCATCACAGCTACATTAGTAAACGCAGCACAGCTAGCACAGCATTAGCTCAATTAGGTACACAATACGTAACACGTGACACCGAAGAGGAAAAGCAACATTAACTCAATTAGCATCACAGCTGCATTATGAAAATACCGAGCACATGACACAGACGAGATAGCAAAGCATTAGCTCAATAAGCATCAGTGCTCCGTTAATAATACACATAACACAGCACAACAGTAGCATAATTAGCATGCAAACTGCGTCATAAAATACATACTATATATCAAAACAGCGTTAGGATACTATTTGCTCAGTTAGCATGACAGTTTTGTTATGTAACCATACAATTGTCCAGATAAGCTTTCCTGGCTGCCCTCAAATGTGCATGACAATAACAACACTTTTTGTGAATTTCCAACAATGGTCGGGGTGCTTATGTCTGGACAACTAATAACCAGTTTGCTGATCCTGCCAGATTGCTGTCAACAAGACCTAATCCACTTACCCCCTGCTCTTCATTGTTGCCCCCCTCACTCCAGGTGCTCCCAGCAGGTGAACGCCACCAAAGAAGAGACGGACATTGTCACCATTACGCTGTTCAGCCCCACGTTCGGCAAGACAGAGGTGGAGAGCCGGGTGAACGTCAGCCGTGGACGCTTCAGTACGCTCGAGTGTGTGGCCACAGTGGAGGGCGAGCAGGCCTACACGCTCTTCTCCATCAGTGGTGAGCCACAAAACACAACAACAACACAAATATGTGCACAGGCTACATGTACACGCGCTACTCACAAAAAAGTTGGGGATATTGGTCTTAAGTCATACGAACCTAAAATGCACTCTAACAATTACAGGTGAACTTTATGACCGTCTCTAAACTTTTGAATGCAAAAATTCACACCAGAGATACACAGAGAGACGAGCGGGGTCATAGGGATGGATGGATGGATGGATGGATGGATGGATGGATGGATAGATAGATGGATAGATAGATAGATAGATAGATGGATAGATAGATGCGTTTGCTATTTTCACACTGCAATGACACGTCAGAATTGTACCACTTGAAAGCAAAACGTCAAAGTGTGTCACTTGACGCACAAAATTTAAATCCATTCATCCTAACGATGGATTTAATTTATTTTGCCCATCCCGTTTTGATGGTGCCATCAAAACGTCTGTGCATGGGAACAACAAACCAACGTTGATGAAGACAACATTTCTCTGGCGTCTTTTAATAATTATTTTTTGGTTTCCTAAAGCTACCTTTTAATCATGTGCTATTCCAGTTCCGGTGAGTCATTCTGTGGGATCAACATTGAATTGCTCGCAGGCCAGCCGAATTGTTTTTGCTCATTGGAATAGTGCACGCCGCAGCAAATTTCATTCAAACGACTGAATCATGGATGTTTTATGGCGCCCTGAAGTGTAGGAAACAACAAATCCAAGCGGATTAAGACATACCTTCCTTTGGAGTTGGTCCATTTAATAAAGAGTGCTTTTACTGTATGTACAGTATTTGCCACTGTACTGTGTAATTGTAGTTGGTTATGCACTAGGCCTTATTGGTTTGCTCAACAGTCTGAGGTTTTCAAACGGGATGACTTTTAAATGGGACACATTGAGTAAAATTGACTTTTTAATTGTCTGTATACAAATAATTGGGTTTCTGGAGTGCCTACCCACTCATCAAGTGTGAAATTAAACAACCAAGTAAATCATTTGTGAGCTGACTATTTCACAAAATGTGTCTGTGGGCAAGACCGTTCTCTATTTTCCCACATTGCGATGTCAGACAGGCTTATTTAGATAATACTGCCCCCTCAACAAATTTCTACGACCACGACTTGGCAGCTAGGCGAGCAAATATCCACCTATTCGAAATGACGGTTGGACTACACGGAAACACGATCATGTCAAAGCTAAATGATAAGTAGAAATGCAGTACTAGCACAGAGCACCATTAACTAAGAGCGTGATAAGCTGAAACGCGGCACGTAGTTGAACGTTTGGCGAAGTTGACGAAGTCGAAGGTGTTTGTGTTTGCCGATAAACCAGTGAGTCTCAGTGTTGTGTTGGGCTGTCACTATGGAATCTATTTAGAATTGATTCTCCTTTTGCATATTGGACGAATAAACGAATAATAATCGCGCCGCCCCTCCCCCACTATTATTTATGTATTATTTGTACTACAAACGTGCATTTTATTCTCATTTATGAGGGACGGACCTCGATCCTTAAACTGCATATGTTGGTACTGAGTGTATGGTATAAATTTGGTGTGCAGAATTTGAGACAGCAAAATGCTAAACGCTAAATGGTTACGAATCGTGATTAGCATTAGCATTTTAGGTCAAAAACGCTAACTACCATTCAGCTCACCCATAAATCATGTTATATGTACGTTACACATCTAAAATAGTTTGTCAAATAAAGAAGTCGCGTTTTTGTGTGTGTGTGTGTGTCTGTGTGTGTGTTTGTGTGTAGACTCATCAGAATCAGAATCATCTTTATTTGCCAAGTATGTCCAAAAAACACACAAGGAATTTGTCTCCGCTCGAGTACGACAACAGACAGTCAATTTACACAACACTTTGGAGACAGAAAGACATTGATAAAAAAAAAAAAAAAAGCAGTAAAGGGTTGCTCGTTATCTGGTAATGCCGGTACATTTTATTATTATTATTTTGCAAAAAGATGCAGAGTCCTCTAGCACTTAGAGCAGTTGGAATGACTAATATCGCAATAGTCCGGTGCAATGACCATTGTGCAAGGGGCGCCGAGACTTCAAGGAGTGGATGCGGTTTAAAGTGACGAGTAGTGCGATCATCTGGGACAATGTTGGTTGTGCAAATGTTACAGATACTCCTCAGTCAGTGTGCAAATGGAGCAGATGCTACTCTGGCATGAGTGGCCAGTATATGCAAAAAGTGCAGCATGGCGAGACAACTACAGTGAGTGCACGAGTAATACATAATTGGCCCCACAGAAATGTGACAACGAACTCAAGTCAAAAAATTGCCAGCATGTTGTAATGGAATTGTAGGTCAGGTGTTTAAGAAGTTGATCGCAAGAGGGAAGAAGCTGTTGGAATGTCTGCTACTTCTAGTTTGCATTGATCGGCAGCGCCTACCTGAGGGAAGGAGCCGGAAGAGCCGGTGACCGGGGTGCGGAGGGTCCGAGAGTATTTTGCACGCCCTTGTATTAGTTCTGGCAGCGTGCAAGTCCTCAATGGTGGGTAGGGGGTTGCCGACAATCCTTTCAGCAGTTTTGATTGTCCGTTGCAGTCGGAGTTTGTCCTTTTTTGTAGCAGCACCAAACCAGACTGTGATGGAAGAACACAGGACTGATGCGATGACCGCTGTGTAGAACTGTCTCAGCAGCTCCGGTGGCAGGCCGTGCGTCCTCAGAAGCCACAGGAAGTACATCCTCTTCTGGGCCTTTTTGAGGACGGAGTTGATGTTGGTCGCCCACTTCAGGTCCTGAGAGACTGTAATTCCCAGGAACTTGAAGGTTTCGACGGTTGACACAAGGCAGCTGGACAACGTGAGGGGCAGCTGTGGCGAAGGATGCCTCCTGAAGTCCACGATCATCTCTACAGTCTTGAGCGTGTTCAGCTCCAGGTTGTGTCGGCCGCACCGCAGCTCCAGCCGCTCCGCTTCCTGTCGATATGCAGACTCGTCACCGTCCTTGATGAGGCCGATGACAGTGGTGTCATCTGCAAACTTCAGGAGTTTGACAGTCGGGTCCGCTGAGGTGCAGTCGTTCGTGTAGAGAGAGAAGAGCAGCGGAGAAGGGACACAACCTTGGGGCGCCCCAGTGCTGATGCTGCGTGTGGATGAGGTGGCCTCCCCCAGCCTCACCTGCTGTGTCCTGCCTGTCAGAAAGCTGCAGGTGAGACGGTGAGCTGGAGAAGCTTGGATGAAAGGAGTTCAGGGATGATGGTGTTGAACGCTGAGCTGAAGTCCACGAACAGGATCCTCGCGTAGGTCCCTGCACTGTCGAGGTGTTCTAGGATCAAGTGCAGTTCCATGTCGACTGCATCATCCGCAGACCTGTTCGCTTGGTAGGCAAACTGCCGGGGGTCCAGCAGGGGACCTGTGACACTCTTGAGGTGGTCCAGCACGAGACGTTCAAAGGACTTCCTGACCACAGATGTCAAAGCGGCAGGCCTGTAGTCATTTAGACCCGAGATTGCAGGTTTCTTGGGGACTGGAATGATGGTGGAGCGTTTGAAACAGGATGGTACTTCACACAGTTCCAGAGATCTATTGAAGATCTGAGTGAAGACTGGCGCGAGCTGGTCCGCGCAGACTTTGAGGCAGGACGGGGACACATGGTCTGGGCCTGCCGCTTTGTTAATCTTTTGTTGTTTGAAGATGCGTCTCACATCCTGTTCATGGATGGTCAACGCAGAAGTCAGAGGTGTGATTGTGGCCGGGGGTGTGGGGTGTGAAGCTGTCTTTTTCAAATCTGCAGTAGAAGGTATTCAAGTCGTTGGCTAGTGTGCTATTGTTCTCAGCTTGGGGGGATCGTCGCTTGTAATTAAAATCCTGCTTGGCAGTGGTCAATTTTTCTTTTTTCTTTTTTTTTTCCAAACAACAAAGAGTCTTTGTGTTTTTACAGCTGTGTTCAGTCCCCCTTCCGTGCCTGTCCTGGCCTTATTGTTCCCTTCTCTGTCCACTCGTGTGTAATAAGCTCTTTATAGAGATAAGGAGCTTTCTCCCCACTTCAAATCTGAGAATGCAGAGTCTGCAGGAACAAATCCAAAGCTCTACGTGTTCTCCACAACACCTCCGAGCGTCATCCAAGGCAGCCGGGACAACCTACCCGCCCGCCTTCCAAGAATCACTCGCCGACATGTTAGCTCCCTGGCGGCTTGTTCTGACCTCAGCTAGTGGCGATACCGCTTTTTGGGGCAGCAAGGGGGGCATTGCAGCAGATGGGGAAGCCGTTATGACACCGCGTGGATTTGGAGTCATAAAGTAAACAATGGACTCCAGCTAATACTTATCTGCACACCTTATCGCAGCCAATCATGTCTCTCTTGGCTGCTGTTTACCAAACGGTTTATGGGAGACAAGCACTGAAGGGTTAATCTTGGCCCTAATTGTGCTTTTAGTCAATATTTTGAGTTGGGACACATTCGCACACTCATCTTTTTATTTTTACGTGTGTACAATATGATAAAAATGACAAAAGGACCCTTTGTCTAACTCCCCCTTAAGTTTAATAATACAAGCATGATTTCTCCCATTAACACAATTTGGTTGGAGTCCGGTGAAATTTGGCTTTACACTAGAAAATGTGTGAGACTTAAATCATTTTCATATGTGAGGATTACAATGGACATTTCATATATTTCGGTTTGACATTTGACAATTGGGGGATTCTAATCATGCTGTAAATCATAAAAAATGGTCTGACATTTGAACTTGGGTTGATTTGAATCATGCCAGAAATCCTCAATGTAAAAATTGGAGCGTTTTAATAATGCCATCAATTTCATGGATCTTTGAACCTTTGGCTTGGCACGGTGGGCGAGCGATGAGCGACTGAAATACTGTCATTCACATTGAAATTCCCCAAGAATCAAGAATTGTGGCAATTGTTTAACCTGCTGAAATGGTGCCATGGCACTATCAGGTGGCTACTTGTTGAGCTCCCAGTCTAGAAAAAAAAGTGAGTGCCAATTAAAACAACCGAAAGACAAGCAGTATCGATTGCAAAACCCAAATACCACCCCAATGCTCTTATTTTGTCCCCACAGAGAGAAACGTTCCCCACAATCTGTTCACGCCGCTGCTGATCGGCTCGGTATCGGCAGCCTCCGTCCTCTGCTTGGTCCTCATCATGCTCTTCTACAAGTACCTGCAGGTATTTACTGGAGCTATTCATGAAACAACAGAACATTTTTCACGCATTGTAATTGTGTTTTGGGGTCGTTTTGTTCCAGAAACCTAAATACCAGGTGCAGTGGAAGGTTATTGAAGGAATCCACGGTAACAACTACGTGTACATTGACCCCACCCAGCTACCTTACGACCACCAGTGGGAGTTTCCCAGAAACAACCTGCGTTTTGGTGAGCCGCCAGCACTCCTCACACATTGGTGTAGCACGTTTGTCACCTTCGTCTGTGGCGCGTGCCTCGGTGCGTAGCGTGAACTTGTCATTTGTCACGAGTCTCGTGCCTCGAAGCAAATGGTTTTATGTGAAAGAGCCAACAACTTATGGAGAAAATTAGAAAGCTGGACGTATACTGTGAATTAGACCGGTTTAAAGCCTCATGCAGGCTTTTTTTTCAGGTCATCTTGGCTGTCGTGAGCTGAGTGGTCTACAGGATAACAAAGAGCGACTGGACTCTCCAGACCCCGATCTGAGATTTCCCAATTGAATATAGTTGCTGTAAAAATGCTAAGAAAGACTAAGAACTATGTAGTGTTCAATTGTGGAGCTATAGCTTTAAACTGTTCACCATTTCATGTTTTCCTAACATTTTGGGACGATTTGGAGACTATACACGAACTTGAGCACCTTCGTTCGCATTAGCGCTTATATGGCGCATCGCAACATGCGGTTAGCTACAAAGCTATACCTACACCCCGAAAATAAGTCCGCTGCCTTGGCCGCTTGGCCGTGTGCTCGCAGGTCAAGCAGACTGGCGGAACAGCAAGGAGTGGGATTTTTTTTTTTTGAAACATTGGAACTTAACAGCCAGCGTCAAGCTAAGCCCTGCGATAACCCCGGTGGGATATATTCCAGCTACTGGAGGCTTTAAACTGAGACATTTTCCTGGTTCTAAAATAAGATTTATGAAGCATGTGTCTTTGGGTTTTTAACACAGTTCAAGGCAGAAACAATAGAAGAAGCACACTGTGAGCATTGCCTTCACATTCTGACTCCACAGACAGTGGAAACATCTATTTCTGGATTTGTTTTGAGGGTTTATGACCATTTGAAATGCAACCCAGCAACCTAGCTTAACAGAAATGCTTGCTTTGTCAGTCGTGGTCAAGTCACATGTTTGCACAACCCTCTTGTTGCTTGGCACAATACATTTTTGGGAAAAACATTGGCATATGGCACTCACGCTCACTAGAATGTTTGAATGGTCCATCAGGAACAGGGATAGAAGGCCGTAATAATTTTCTACACCGCTGCACCCTGGACTGGTCGTTAGTCGTTAGTAACACTAAGGGGTTTAAAAATGAAATTAGCTCAGTATGAAATATAGATATGGATCATCATCCACTGGGACAGTAAACAACATTTACCCATCCATACCGTGTCTGGGTCATGGGAAAGCTGGAGTATATCCAGCTGACGATGGGTAAACAGACAAGAGTCATCAGTGGAATATGGTCCTACACTGGCTACATAAAAGCCACCTGTGTGAAGCACTACACCATCAGTCACTGCAACCCAAATTGAATTCAAACACCAGATAAACACCAAAATAATGGGAAGCTGAAGATGGGAATGACATCACCCCCACCTGTCACCATTGATCTACATGTGGACAGGGGTGGAATGCTGGTAGTTGTATCCAGCAAAAGCAGTCCCGGGGCTCAATCGTGACGAAAACCCTCCTTCCCTCACTGCAAACATTGTATTGTTGATATATCCTGGGTGTTGTTTTTTAGCCAACCTCCTCCAACAGGATCCTGCATGTCCTGGTGCTTGAGCACACAGCCCGGGGGCTCAACTGGTGTTGTCCCAGTAATGCTGGCAGTGAGCCATTGGTGGGGAAGGGAAGGGAAGGGAAGGGAAGGGAGGGGAAAACAGGATGGGCAGGGAGAATAACAGCTTTCTGGATTTATTTGTGCTCCTGCAGGGAAGACACTGGGCTCCGGCGCGTTCGGAAAAGTGGTGGAAGCGACAGCATACGGACTCTCCAAGGCCGACTCAGTCACCACGGTGGCGGTCAAGATGCTTAAATGTACGTTGAAGGATGCTAAAGCTAAGCTAAGCTAGGCCGTGATGCACAGCTGGAAGAACTCTGCTGCAGGGCTTCGAGTCAGATGTCAGACGCCACATGTATTCCATTAAAACGCAGACCAGATTATCGGGATGATCAAATCAATCAATAAAAATGAAGTTTGGAAAAAACATCAAATGTATCATGAATAGTGTAGTGCTTCAAAAATCATTTACCATTAGATCAACCTAGGGATGAATTAAAATATTGTTTTTGTCTTTTAATACTATTTAAAAAAAACATCAAAAATGGCAGGAAAAGGGGCGGCATGGTGTATGACCGGTTAGCACATCTGCCTCACAGTTCTGAGGACCGGGGGTTCAAATCCCGGCCCCGCTTGTGTGGTGTTTGCATGTTCTTCCCGTGCCTGTGTGGGTTTTCTCCGGGTACTCCGGTTTCCTCCCACATCCCATAAACATGCGTGGTAGGTTGATTGAAGACTCTAAATTGCCCATTGGTGTGAATGTGAATGGTTGTTTGTTTCTATGTGCCCTGCGATTGGCTGGCGACCGGTTCAGGGTGTACCCCGCCTCTCGCCCCAAGATAGCTGGGATAGGCTTCTCCCTTGTGAGGAGAAGCGGCTCAGAAAATGGATGGATGGATGGATGGATGGATGGGGAGGAAAAGAGAATAAACATAATAATTATAAACATCCATTACATTAAAAAAAACATTTACTGGTTAAATGATAAGTAACAAATAGGACGCAGGGTTCGGTTCACGTTTGGTACGGTAAGGGAACAAAATGCACATTAAACTGCTCATCTTATGTAATACCAATTTTGAATTATATTTTAGAAACATACTTCAAACTTCTTTTTAGAAAAGTGCAGCATCGGTATCGTTTGTCTTCGTTTTAGTGCAACATCAGTAGTTTTTCTTCTTTTGAGCAAAGTAGAACATCAGTGGTTTGTTTTCTTTTTAGGGTTACTAAAGTTACTAAGACAATATCTTGTCTTCTTTTTATGAAAGCGCAATGTAAATTATTTTTCTTGTTTTTATGAAAGTGCAACATCAATAAAGTAGCTTCTCTTTCAAAAATGAAGTTTTCCTATTCAGGAAAGTACAACAACAATAGTGTTTCTTCTTTTTAGGAAAGCGCAACACCAATTGTTTCGCTTCACTTTAGGAATGTGCTATGTCAACAGTTTGTCTTCTTTTGAGGAATGCGCGACACCAATAGTTCATCTTTTTGGGAAAGTGCAACGGTCGGTAGTGTGTCTTCTATTTAGGAAAGGGCAACATCAATACTTGGTCTTATTTATAGGATAGTGCAACGTCAGTAGTTGATCTATTGAGTAAAGTGCAACCTCTTTTTGTAGGAAACGTTATCAAAGACTGAAGGGATCTCAGGGTATTAGTTTGCAGTCCTTTTAGTAGCTAATGTACATTCGCTTAAGTGCAAAGTAGCATTCATCAATAAATGCATTGTTTTATCCAACTTTACCCTGGGGTTTTGTTGTTATTCTTCCCCAGCGACCGCTCATGCCACTGAGAAAGAGGCCCTGATGTCCGAGCTGAAGGTTCTCAGCTACCTGGGAAATCACATGAACATTGTCAACCTGCTGGGAGCCTGCACTGTGGGAGGTAAAGGAGCCTCCGTTCTCACCACGGGGAGAATCACTCTTGCCATCTCTATTAACGATGATATGTTTGTCTGTGCCGGAAGGCCCCACGCTGGTGATTACAGAGTACTGCTGCTTTGGTGACCTGCTCAACTTTTTACGAAGCAAGAGGGAATCTTTCTACTTGCCCAAAACGGAGGAAGACTGCTACTATCGTAACGTTGTGTCGCAGAGGGGGGCCACGGGGTCAGTTGTTTGAAGTTTACACCAAAAAGTTGTTGTTGTTGTTGTGAAAAGCGTAAGCCGCATAGAATCCGAACAGTTGGTCATAAAGCCTATATTTTGCGACCAAAAAAAACTCGATTAGAAATACGAGGAGCATTAAAACGGCCTCTTTTTCACCCAAAATCCTCAAAATGATCAGCAAACTTTGACACGACGCTCTGCCAACAATAATTGCTTTAGGGAAAAAATGTTTTATTTAGTTAATCATATCAGTTTACGATGTGGGCCAATCCTTTAGTAGGAGCAACAGCCCCTGAATGCCCAAAACCAAAATGGCCGACTTCCTCTTCAATGTTGCCCATGGATCTTTGCATGGACTTTTTGGCGCGTCCTGTTTTCTTGGGCTTGTCTCTCCAATTTCATATAATTTTTTGCCAACTTTCAATGAGGAACTCCTGAGTTTTGCAAGAGGCTTGTGTTCAAGAACCCTAGAATGCATACATTTTCACAGGGATCGCTTCCTAGTCAATTTATTCTGAGTCCCCCCAAAAGGTCTTAAAAGTCATCAGAAGAATGACAAGAAACAAAGACTCCAATCAGGTCGGATTAAAAGTTTCCCAGTAACAGTTCCTCAAAAGCCCTGGTAATTGCTCCTTAAACCCAAATGGCTGACTTCCTGTTCGATTTCAGGCATGGGTTCCTTCGTCTTGTTATGGTACACGTGCACCAAATTTCATGTTGTTTTATTAAGCAGGTGTCGTGGGCTACTTTTTTTGCTAACTTAACATTTTCACCAGGTTGCACACGCTTGTCAAAATTGGTGAGGTTTCAGTCATTGTGAGTCTCTGAAAAACTGATTAAGGACCGCGAAGCATTCATAGTCAAAACAAAATACGAGCTGTAAAATCGGAATTGAGCGTCGAGTCCTGGAGTGCTGCAAAGTGCTGTTTACTATCCAGAACGTGCGTAGGAGCAGGGTGTTAAGAGGCTCCTTCTCAGACTGCTCCTTTCCCTCCTCGCAGCGACAGCTTGAACGGCTACATGACCATGAGGCCGTCTGCCGCTGGCAAGCCGCCTTCGTCCTCCTCCTCCTCCTCATCGTCGTCAATCACCATGGAGAAGAGACGCTCCTTCCACAAAGGCGAGTCGGACATTCATCCAATTCCAATAAGAAAACCGTCCAAATGAAAGTTGAATGCCCCCTTTTGGCTTCTCTCTCAGGCGGATCCTACGGAGAAGGAGTGGCCGAGGAGGAAATGTTCGACGACGACGGGCTGTCGTTGGACACCGAGGACCTCCTCAGCTTCTCTTACCAGGTGGCCAAGGGGATGGAATTCTTAGCTTCCAAGAATGTGAGTTGTCCCATCCATCCATTTTTCACACATGGACAATTAAGTCTTCAATTAACCTGACGTTCATGTTTTTGGAATGTGAGAGGGAGCCAGAGCACCCGCAGCAAAAACGCTGTTTTCTGGCCACTACAACACGGGAAATGTCCATCCATCCATCCATTTTCTGAACCGCTTCTCCTCACTAGGGTCGCGGGCGTGCTGGAGCCTATCCCAGCTGTCATCGGGCAGGAGGCGGGGTACACCCTGAACCGGTTGCCAGCCAATCGCAGGGCACATAGAAACAAACAACCATTCGCACTCACAGTCATGCCTACGGGCAGTTTAGAGTCTCCAATGAATGCATGTTTTTGGGATGTGGGAGGAAAGCGGAGTGCCCGGAGAAAACCCACGCAGGCACGGGGAGAACATGCAAACTCCACACAGGCGGGGACGGGGATTGAACCCCGCACCTCAGAACTGTGAGGCTGACGCTCTAACCAGTCGGCCACCGTGCCGCCACGGGAAATGTCATTGGGAATAAAATACATAAAATAGGCATAAAATACTGTACATACCGCCAGAGTGGGACCAAGCCCTCCTACGTCCAAAGTTGGCTTATTTCATATTTTTTTTCACAAATCGATAAAATTGGTCAAACCACACGTGGGTCTGTATTTTTTTTACAAACGATTGACCCACCTAAAGCGTAGAAACATGGTTTGTTCTTTTTGACAGTGCAATGTTAATGGCTTGAGAAACATGCTATCTTTTGTGTGTGGGTGGGTGTGGGTGTGTGGGGGTGGGGGTGGGGGTCCTGAAATGTGTTGGTTTTGGAGATGTGAGGATTCTGCCCAAAACCAGCGATACATACTTTACAAAGGAAAACACTAACTTCCCCTTTGCAACATTACTTAGTACTTTTAATAAAAATGTTTTTTGTGTGTGTTAATATTGAAAAACGATGCATCGTTTGGCTCCTTGTATCACTTTCTGGTCAGTAATTTTAATATACCAAGAAAACAAAATTCTGAAATACATATTTGAAACAAATATGCGTGAAAAAGAAATAAAATGAATATTAAAATAAAGAAAATAAGGTTAATGAAAGATAGAATTCCCATCATTAAAACAACTTTTTGTTTTTAAAAATATGAATGTTTAATATGTATGACTTAAATGAATATATTTATTTAAAAATATTTTAGAGGAGTATTTTTATTTAATTTTATTTATTCATATATCTTTTGTTTAAAGTATATATTTATTTTTTTAAATAAGAACTTAAAATACAATTTTTTTCCATTTTCACTTTTGTTTTCTGAAATGTAAACTTTAATATCAGTCAGTTTGGCCACGGTGGCCGACCGGTTAGAGCGTCTGCCTCACAGTTCTGAGGTGCGGGGTTCAACCCCCGGCCCCGCCTGTGTGGAGTTTGCATGTTCTCCCCGTGCCTGCGTGGCTTTTCTCCGGGCACTCCGCTTTCCTCCCGCATCCCAAAAACATGCATTCATTGGAGACTCTAAATTGCCCGTAGGTGTGAATGTGAGTGCGGATGGTTGTTTGTTCGTATGTGCCCTGCGATTGGCCGGCGACCAGTTGAGGGCGTACCCCGCCTCCTGCCCGATGACAGCTCGGATGGGCTCCGGCACGCCCGCGACCCAAGTGAGGAGAAGCGGCTCAGAAAATGGATGGATGGATGGATCAGTCAGTTTGGCAAGCAACATAACAGGAGGTTGAAGTCAAAATCTTGGGTTTACTTGAACTATATCGCAAGCAATAGCAGTATATGCAATGGGTACGGAAAGTATTCAGACCCCCTTAAATCTTTCACTCTTTTTTATATTGCAGCCATTTGCTAAAATCATTTAAGTTCTTTTTTTTCCACATTAATGTACACACAGCATTGCATAGTGAGAGAATTTTTTTGCAGATTTATTAAAAAAAGAAAAACTGAAATATCACTCAGCCATAAGTATTTAGTAGAAGCGCCCTTTTGAGCTCATACAGCCATGAGTCTTTTTGGGAATGATGCAACAAGTTTTTCACACCTGGATTTGGGAATCGTCTGCCATTCCTCGTCGCAGATCCTCTCCAGTTGTGTCAGGTTGGATGGTGAATGTTGGTGGGCAGCCATTTTCAGGTCTTTCCAGAGATGCTCCATTGGATTTAAGCCAGGGCTCTGGCTGGGCCATTCAAGAACAGTCACGGAGTTGTTCTGAAGCCACTCCTTGGTTATTTTAGCTGTGTGCTTCGGGTCATTGTCTTGTTGGAAGGTGAACGTTCGGCCCGGTCTTAGGTCCTGAGTACCTTGGAGAAGGTTTTCGTCCAGGATATCCCTATACTCGACCGCATTCATCTTTCCTTCGATTGCAACCAGTCGTCCTGTCCCTGCAGCTGAAAAACACGCCCACAGCATGATGCCGCCACCACCATGCTTCACTGTTGGGACTGTATTGGACAGGTGATGAGCAGTTCCTGGTTTTCTCCACACATGCCACTTAGGATTAAGGCCAACAATTTCTATGTTGGTCTCATCAGACCAGAGAATCTTATTTCTCACCGTCTTGGAATCCTTCAGGTGTTTTTTTGAGCAAACTCCATGCGGGCTTTCATGTGTCTTGCACTGAGGAGAGGCTTCCGTCGGGCCACTCTGCCATAAAGCCCCGCCTGGTGGAGGGCTTAAGTGACGGTTGACTTTCTAGAACCTTTGCCCATCTCCCGGCTGCATCTCTGGAGCTCTTTGGGTTCTTCTTTCCATCTCTCACCAAGGCTCTTCTCCCCCAATTGCTCCGTTTGGCCGGACGGCCGGCTCGAGGAAGAGTTCCGATTGTCCCAAACGTCTTCCATTTCAGGATTGTGGAGGCCACTGTGCTCTTAGGAACCTAAAGTGCAGCAGATCTTTTTTTATTGTAACCTTGGCCAGATCTGTGCCTTGCCACAATTCTGTCTCTGAGCTCTTCGGGCAGTTCCTTTGACCTCATGATTCTCATTTGCTGTGACATGCACTGTGAGCTGTAAGGTCTTCTCTAGACAGGGGTGTGGCTTTCCTCATCAAGTCCGATCAGTATCATCAAACACAGCTGGACTCCAATGAAGGTGTAGCACCATCTTAAAGATGATCTAAATACTTATGGCTGTGTGATATTTCAGTTGTTCTTTTTTAATAAATCAGCAAAAATTCAACAAATCCTTTTTTTTCTGTCAATATGAGGTGCTGTGTATACATTAGTGAGGAAAAAATGAACTTGAATGATTTTAACAAATGGCTGCGATATAACAAAGAGTGAAAAATTTAAGGGGGTCTGAAATATAAACACTGGTGTACTTATGATATCTGACACACACAAAAATTGTGACATTGAACTTATCCTTTTGTAATAGCAAACTTTCAAGTATTTAATTTAATGTAATTTAATTTTGAGTTTATTTTGGACAGAGTTATGATCAGACACGAAATTCAAAAGATACAAAAATAAATAAATAAATACAAATGTCCATACTGCTGGTCGAAAGGCTTAGGCCTGAAGCTAAAAGCTTATCAATGGCCTAACGTAACTTTTAAGTATGCTTATACACTCTATTTCAGATCTGGTACTAGTCTGTTGCACTAAGGCAATGTGTCTGAACACCTTTCGGGGTTATATTGTAGTGTTCTGGTTTTATCTGATTTCTGTGTCCTCACAAAGCACGGCTCGTGTTTCAACCGCGAGTAAACAGAAAGCATGTCGCGGCACGCTGTTAAAAATGTAATTACTGTCAGAGTCAAATGTCGGCTGGGGGAAAAGAAAAAAGAAAATATACGCAACACTTGGCGGATGTCACGCAGAACATGTCTCATTAGCGCTCCCCCCCCCCCCCCGCCTCCCCCAGTGCATCCACAGAGACCTGGCAGCCAGAAACATCTTGCTCACTCAAGGGCGAGTGGCAAAGATCTGTGATTTTGGCTTGGCCCGCGACATCACCACCGACTCCAACTATGTGGTCAAAGGAAATGTGAGTGTGTGTTTTATCAAGGAATAACATGTTACACTCGTAATCTAACCAAGATAAAGTGCACCAGCACAGTATTTAGTGAATCAGAGGGTTTACAAATGTCTTAGTTTCCCCTGTAAACCAAAATATACCATTACGAAGGCAACAATAATGTTACTTAGTCAAGACCTCCACCAAAGCCAAAACAATCCTAAACATGCTAAACACCTATTTGATGACAAAAATAAACAAATGTAGTTCCACTCCAGTGCTGTAGGTGGCAGTAAGTGAAGGGTCACTGTCACTGTAACATCAAAAAGCCTACAATAGTTGAATAAAGGCAACATCTTCTTTGTTGACAACCATTTCGTCTTAGATCAAAACAATTAGTGAAACAAGGAGTGGCCCCCAGTCAAACAGACGGCGTACATATACGATCAAATGAATCAACACCATACCTCAAATAGTTGCTATCTTTCTCCAACCACCACTAAACAACCAACCAACAAACAATGTTGGCTAGCGTCGGCTAAGTCATTCCCAGGTATGACGTGCCCTTAAATAAATAAACGCCCTATGTTAAATACAATCTTTTTTCCAACTAATCAATAATGATCAAAGCATAACTTTTTATTTTGTCTGAATAGTGGCTTCCATTGCCGTAGAAGCCGTGCCCCAATTAATTACCGGCGGTGTTGTGAATGAATAAAATAATGCGGAACCTTAAATAAACGTCTTCGTTCTGCAGTAACTAATAATGAGAAAAACCTAGACCGAATCCTGAGTTCATCGTCTGCTATGTCTGCTTCAATAGATATTTGCTGTAACCCAATTAGATGCCTGCTTTTTTTCTAATACCCTAACTAACTAATTAACTCATGGCCAAAGCATGACCTCTATGATAAATTAAAAACATGTACTGTACTTCCTCAAATAGTGGCCTCCGCTCAAATCGACGACATACCACGCCATGCTATCGGCAGTTTGAAAAAGGAGGTCATAAATCAAATCAAAACCTCTGCACTGTATCATTCAGCTATAAGTAAGGTTACCAAAACCAATGTGCTCTGATAAGACGTTTTACCCCCAATTTATTGCCGAGTGCCTCGTGCACTTGAATAACTAGTCGCTAACCAACCAACTCACTCTTATCTAACTTAATAAGGTAACCCAAATTCCTCAAATCGTGGCCTCCTCTCTAAAAAACACCGTGTATCAATTAATCGTCTGATGTGTCAGAACACCCTACCTCGAATTCATTCCCTTTGTTCAAACTAATTAGTAATGATTATTTGAAACAAGACGTGCAAAATACAGTGTTTCTCCCCAAAAGTGGCCTCAGATTTTATAGAAACTTTACACCAGTTAATCACAGGTTGGGTCAGCCATTTGAAAAAAATGAATGCCATACCTTAAATACCTCAAATTACTTAACTAACCACCAATTATCCAGCCAAAGTGCCCAAGATTCTCCTCTTGGATAAATACTGTAAAAGCCCTACCTACCTACATATACCCAATTAATCTCTGGGTGCCACTTGAAAGAATGAACGCCGTATCTCAAATCATGTCTCCTTTCACCTAACAAAACAACCAAGAATAATCAAGACTATGCGCCCCGATTCTTGAAGAGATGAACAGACGCCTACCAATGATCAAAACATAATCTCCACACTGCATCGTACAGCTAAATGACCTCCTTCAATAGTGGCCTTCGCTGGAATAGCCACTTTACACCAAGTGCGTTCTTCGTTTCAATAAATAAACACTGTAACACAAATAGACATATTCTGTTTTATGTTGTAGCATCATAACTCCTTTTGCCAACATGCGGGGGAACGAAATAACCAAATTATACAAACGGTTTGTAGAATCGCCTCAAATTTAACCCCCACTGTAATGGAGCCCGTGCCCCAAGTGTGTCATCCACAGAAATAAACCGTGTGCCTCAAATTGCGACTTTCACGCTGGCTTCCAGAGAGAAATGACCGCGACGTCTTCACGCAGCCAATGCGCCTTACCCCTGCAGACGTGTCGGTGACCTCAGCGCAACAGCAACAGCAACGGTCGCGTTCATGCAGGCAATTCCTAAATTTGTGGAAAACACAAACAGCATTCCCTCAGTCAGCTGCTTAACATATGCAGAAATGAAAACTTGCATTTAAAATGAGGTTTTAACGCTTTACATTCTTTGTATCTGATTGTGGCTATTTCTCACATTGTTACTCTTCTTCTGAGAACTTTTTCAATAAATGTATTTTGTCCTCTCACACAATATGATTTTGCTGTGGGATTTACTATGGCTCTTAACCTTTTCCATCCACTGTCAACTCAGGCTCGGCTGCCGGTCAAATGGATGTCTCCGGAAAGCATCTTCGAATGCGTGTACACGTTCGAGAGTGACGTGTGGTCGTACGGCATCCTGCTGTGGGAGATTTTCTCGCTAGGTATACGCATCCATCCTTTATTTGTGTGTGCTTTTGTCTTTTTCTGTGTCTTTTCTGAGCCCAGTAATCCTTCATTCAGGAAACAGTCCTTATCCCGGAATGCCCGTAGACGCCAAGTTCTACAAGCTGATTAAAGAAGGATACAGGCTGGACTCTCCTGAGTTTGCACCTTGTGAAATGTAAGACTGGAAGGAAGTGTTTGACATTTTTTTTTAAAGGTGTCAAAAAAAAAGTGTGATTTTGATGGCGGCCCACTCTCATCCTGTTCCACTGGCTTAGACACCTTAACTATTACAACTTGTTCTTCTCTAGAAAACGAACTAGAGCCCCTCAGGTTTATTTAACGATTCGATCTCCACTCTGCATTAACTATAAAACACATAATGGGTACATTGAAAAGTAGTACCATTTATTGGTCTGCACTTCCTGACTGTAAATGTGAATCCTGTATTTCCGCACATAGTGGCCGACACTCGAATTGACGCAGGTAAGTAAGTTGCTGGTTGCGCCATCCACTTGAATACATAAATGCCTTACCTCAAATACAGAGATGGCTAATTTTTCCTAATTAACTAATCTACTGCGCAACGATGATGAAAACACAACTACCGCAATGCATCCTACTTTATTTATATATTTACATGTGGTTAGTAGACGCCATACCACAATTTATGCCTTACCCGAACGAATGGCATACCTCAAATTCACGTCTTGTTTCCTCTCTAACCAACCAATTAACAACATTCAAGACTAGCTACCCCAATTCGTCACTAGGCGTGTCATCTAGAATTAATAAATGCCCTACTTCAAATAAATGTGTAACCTTTCCTCCTAACAAATCAACCAACCGTCTAAAAAAACAAACCCTGCAAAACTTAATTATCCATCATATGATCAATAGATGCCGTACTCCAATATATCACTGGATGTCTCATCCTTTAGAATGAATGAACGTCGTTCCTCAAGTGGATGTCTCGGTTTTCCCCAACCAACCAAATAACTGACAATGATATACTACACTATACTGTATCATTCTGCAGTACATCATACCTTATTTAGCTATCATGTGGCAAATGGATGCCGTACCCCAATTAATCGTTGGCTGCCTCATCCGAAGAAAACAGCGTACCTCAAATATTTTTTTCCTAACCAACCAACAATGATCAAGACTAAGTGCCAGGGACATCGTCGCTTGAATAAACACCCTACCTTAAATAGACACTTTCTGTCTTTATTTTTGTTTTGTTTTTTTTATCACTATTTTGGAGGGCTGAATAAGTTAATCAAAACAGAACAATATTTTCTACAATAGTGGCCTCAACTCTAAATAGATGCCTTACCCCAGTTAATTGCTTGAATTAGCGCAGTTTCCGTTAATTGCCCTATTGAAATCAAAATTAAAAATGAAAACAAATTTCCCACTTCAGAAAAAAAAAACAAGTGGTAGCTGTAATTACCTCAATCTGTAGACGGTGACACACAGAAATTAAATTGTGAACGGGTTATCCCATTTGAACTCAGTTGCTAACCAAAACAGCAGCACCCACCAAAGCGTGATTTCTAAGTATGGAATCTTACTGTACGTAGTGAATGTGCAGTATTAAAGATGATCTTACGACAGGTTCAATCACACCGTTTCATGTATGTTAGTGACATTGTTTTTGAACTACTGTATGATACAGTAATACATAATAGTGCACGTCCGACCGCTCAACAGGTATCAGATCATGCGGTCCTGCTGGGACGCCAACCCCATCCAGAGGCCCTCCTTCAGAAAGGTGGTGGAGCGAATTGAACAGCAGCTGTCAGATGCAACTAAGCATGTAAGTGTGAACGAGCAGTAAAACAGGCCAAAATCCAGATGTCAGACGGTAAGGCAAGGCAACAGACTAGTTGCATTCTAGGTGTGCTTTAACCAATTGCAAGAGTGGAGGAGTAAGTCTTAAATCGAGATTTAAACATTTATACAGAAGGTAGTTGCTTTCATTTCCACGGGTAGGACATGCCAGAGTACTCATTGTAGTTCAGGGGCCATACACAGGGAAGCCTAATTCGATGGGGCATGACCGCTAAAATCTTACCATACCTGATATAATAATAAATAGATTTTTCCCCTCGCTTGAAATCAAATACATTAGGAATATCTATATATTGAATGAAACTTTTCAAATCGTTTTACAAAACAACCTCAGATTTCTTTTTTTTCTTTGCTTCAGTTCTTCAGTGTGTATAATAACTGATCACATCACGGTGATTGTATTTTAAGGCACAAAACCTTTATGTCACAGGTATTTGGAACTGAAAAACATAGTATTGCACTTTAAAATTTTGAAGACCTAGGAATTATTAGAATTCCATTTTTTTACAAGAGCATAATAATTCTCAAAATTGTCCTTGGTTCCCACCACCACAATGTCTTTTATATATTTTTTTAAATTTCAAATGTATCCTACGGACCGGATTGTACCCCCTAACGGGCCGGTTTTGGTCCACGGACCGTATGTTTGACACCGGTGCTCTAGACTCCTCTGACTTCTGTCGGAGTCACCAAATGACCAGCATAGAACATAGAAAGGTACCGATAAGTGAAAGATAGGAAGGTGCCATGCCAATTTCTTTGTTTACAAGCATGCAGTGTATGCTGATTGGTGCTTTGGTTTTTCAGATCTATCTGAACTTCAGCTCCAGGCTCATGGCGCCACCCAGATCCACCACCACCACAGAGGAGGACGAGGACGAGGACGAGGACGACGATGACGACGATGACGACGATGACGAGGAGCCCAGAATTCCAAAAACGGCATTCCAGCTCAACTCAAACGGCAGTAGCGCTCCGACGCAGCCCTTACTGCCCCAGCACGAGGTCTTCCTGGAAGGCACGGGCCTCGGAGTCCAGCGGGTGTGAGCCGCCCTACTGCCTCTTAAAAGAAGTGCCTCTCATCTTCTGCTACTACAACAAAAACAAACCACTGCCATTGACTCACTGACCATTCAAAAGACTGCCCCATCCTCTGCGAAGACTACCCCTATGGTGCAACAAAAACAAAACACTGGACATCCCCTTACTACTCGTGGACCCACCACTGGGGCACTCCAGACAGAACATAAAGGAAGAAGAACATTTTGTTAATATTAATATGACTGCAACTTTCAAGGGAGGACAGTTGAAAAAAATCAACCGCTCAATATTAAACGCTTACATCTATCATAATGATGGTTTTATCAGCTCTCTTTGAAGTTTTGTTTTCCTTTTTACCAGTTTTATTTTTCTTACACTTTTTATGCCATGTTTTTTTCTGTAAAGGAAAAAGAAAAATGCACTCGAGGCACTTCACATCATTCCATACATCCCGTAGTGCAGCTTTCATTTTGATTTTTCATTTTTTTTGTCAGTATTACATGTTTCAAATGAAGGGGATGTTTATTCAGTGTCGAATTTTTCAAATGGAGCTACTGGGATGCAGGTTTTTATAAGCTATTATGAAGACAGCCTGATCTGCTTTGAGGAGATTTCCAATTGTTTCATTGCCACAAAGCCACGGGCCGTGAAAAAAGGCTGTACAACATGGTACAATAGCTTTTTTTGTGCGTGTAGATAATTGTTTTTTTGGTTTGTTTTTTTTGCGAGACGCTGGGGACAAAGGCAAAGCCATAGCAGGCTAGCTTTAGCAGGTGAACATCAAACGTTAAAAAAACAAAAACCAAAAAAAAGTTTGTGTTTCTTCCCCACCTCTTTGTTTACATGCTGGTACTGCCATTTGAGAGATTTGTGTGTGTGTTTTTTTTGTGATCACCCGGGAAAGAAAATAGCTAACTTTTTAGGGGGCTTGCCATACAACGGTCTGGAAATTAGACATTCGAGTTTATCGTCGTTGTTCCCCAATTCTCCTGTTTGAGTCCAGATGTCCCCTCTACAATGATGCGCTTCCTATGTTCCTTCCCACAGGGAAAATGTCCTGTTAGTGTGTATGAACATGTTTGTCATTTTGTCCATGCGTTTGCATGGCAATAACGTTTTGCTTCGCTTATACAAACGATTGAGCTTTGCTGCAAATAGCGAAAAACAACAAGTAATTAATACCCCTACAAACGTTTAGAATTGCCTGTATTAATTGTTTAAGATGTGAATATTCCACAAACTATGATCCCAAAACACTTCGATATAATTTCAAATCAGTTTCGATTTTGCTCCTTCCCAACACACAAGGATCAGATGAGATGTATCACTTCAACTGACTTCTTTGATACCAGTTACTACTTTCCTATTAGCCTGAGCTTTGACACCATCTTGTGACATTAGAGAAAGAGCCCGAGAAAATACGCAGATTCAGTGAATAAATAAAATGTGCAAATAGGTGAATTTGTGAATAAATGTCCTGCAAGCAGCGATGAACAGACCCCATTTTTCATGGCAAATCCTCGAAACTTTGACACCTTAGTCCGCCCACATTAGATGGCGTAGGTAAAGAATATCGGCAGTCTAACTTTGCCCTTTTGTCTAAGTTGGTATACAAAATAGCGATTCATTTGTTGGAAGAAGAATAAACACTTATTCCTAACAAATAGTTAACTATGGATGGCATTGGACCAAATTGGGAACATTAACAATCAATTAATGTTATATTTTTTGCCACCGTTAATAATTAATGACAGAAGATACCCTACAAGTATCTTAATTTAACAATTGTTTTGAAAACAATTCTTCAGAATGTAAACTAGAACTAGCGACTGACTAAACAGCACCTCTGCTGTTTGCAGCCAAGTAGTGCAACAATGAATACCATACCTTTTAACAATTAAATAATCAGAAAAACAATGAATACACCCATCACTTATAAAAAAAAAAATTAAAAAGCGCTGAAAAATGGTCAAAACTACAGCGCATCATGTTTCTTTGCAAAGTGACATCGCCTAAGCCTATTACAACAATTCCACTCTCGTCGTCATGTAAACGTTCCCTAAAACGTGATCTCTCTGCTTCCCTTTGTGTAAATATTTTGTCAAGTCATTTTAGCAGGCGACCGTCTTCATGAAGACGCGGTAAACATAATATACAGAAAATGTGCTGGTTTTGTATACTTTGTCGCCTCGGTAACGGAAACTCATCAAACGCCTCTTTACAACACATTTCTCATTTGACGATGTAAAAGAAATAATTTGGACTTTTCCCCATCTATCGTTGGTATTTATTAAACCTGAGGCTTTAGTTAGTGTTGCTGTGTGTAATGGATGTGTTACACGTGTCAGTGTAAATAAAAAAAAAAGATCTCTATTGAAATAACAATGCGTGGAACTCCTTCCCGTCCTTCTGCACAGGAATCTCAACCATTAATCCAGTGTGTGTGTGTGTGTGTGTGTGTGTGTGTGTGTGTGTGTGTGTGTGTGTAGCTGGATGCGTTTGGTTCGTCACACATGAGTGTGTGCCAATAGGTGCTTGTCCCCTACAGCGCATGTCACAAGTAATTCACATAATCTCTTTGTTGTGAAATGGAGCTTGACGGGCTCTTGCTATCGCCAAATGCAAAGACCAGTAGCGCCAACCTTCACCTCTCATTCAAAAGGCCAGTCTAAAACATACTCGGGTCCCACAGTCCATTATTTAATTCAGTCTTGCCAGTATATTCACCATGAGGTTCGAGTTCCAAACTGCTGACTTTTAAAGCGGGCGTATTATGGAAAGTTGCCTTTTGAATCGCTCGCATGCAAAAAGTTTCATCTCTGGAGTGCCTCGCCTCTCTTCAAGTGTGAAATTACACAACCAAGTCAATCTTTTGTGAGTTTAGGAATGCCTTTACTGTGTAATAGAGCTTAGCGGGCTCTAGCTTACGCCAAATGCCAAAACCAGTAGCGCAAAATTCATTCATTTTTCAATCAGAAGCCAGTCCGATCATGTGACTAGATAAATGAGTCCAGTCTGGCCTGTACATTCACTACGAGGTTTTAGTTCCAAATTACTGACTTGTGCATGTGACAGAAATTTCACAATCAACAAACAAAAGTTAGTAAGTTAGTAAGTACGTAAGTAAAAAATTCGATTTTATTCATATAGAACTTTTCACAGAATGAGAAGTGCGAGTACTCACAAAACACTTTACATGGTTAATTGTAGTGCAATTCAGCATTTTAGGTGTTGACGCCATGAGAACCACAAGAAGAATCGAATATATTAACAGGAGTGAATTAGCTCCTGCTCTCTCACAAGTAGGGATGGGAATTTTTATCAATTCCTTATCAATTCTCTCACTGATTCTCATTGGGTGAGGAAATGAAATAAAAATGGATGGACCCCGGTGACCCGCGTCCAGGCAAGGGAAAACGTCTTCCAGTATTTTTAAACATTATAGGGGTCTTTGGATCTGTGCTTTGTCTGGTCCCTCACCTAGGACCTGTTTACCATGGGTTACCCTGCTAGGGGCATAAAGCCCCCAACAACGTAGCTCCTAGGATCACTGGGACACACAAATCCCTCCACCGCGATACGTTGACGGCTCAAGCAGGGGACAAATAAATGTTCTGTTTAAAAAGAGAACATTTTACCTGGTTTTGCAAAATACCTTCCGCACAATTATAGAAAACCACTTTTTAGGAACTGCCACCTCCAGATATAGTCAGCACCTTGCCCCAAGAATATTTGAATCCTCTTCCTTGATTCTTGCCGCGACGTGAGCCCAATCACGGCCGAGAACGAGATGGTTTAAGCAGCCGAACCCTGGTCAAAACGCTGGTTCTTTTTTTTTTATTATTTTGGAGAGGAACTGAAAAGCGGAATTGTCAGGCAAACAAACAATGCCTATAGGGGAACTGGTTCTCAAAGAGAAACATTTTGTTGGTTCCCATTCTTACTCGCGAGTCTCCAAAAGTTTCCAGTCACAGCAGAAAAAGTCGCTAGTTTTGTTACTAGTCGCATTTTGAAGAAAAAAAGAAAGAAAGAGTCGCTAAAGAGGTCTGAATACTCATGAACTTTTGTGACAAAGTTGCTAACTTGGCAGCTGGACCGTGTTCGCTTTCAAGACACAGCACACCCCTTCAGTAGAAGGGACCGGAGTGAGCGTTGGCTCGTTTACATGAGACGGAACCACCCCATCAAAACTAATTCTTGATCCTTGGGGTATTTCGCCAAAAGCTGCTCACAGACATGTTATTAAGACACCTGGGAACAGTTTAGAATTGCAGGGGGTAACCACTTGGAGTGCATGCATCAAAGTTTGAAAATCCCCAGTCTAAAATTTTTTACATGGATATATATGCATGAAAACGTATATGCATACTTTTTGACATGGACATAATAATTGTAATGTGGGCCTTAACAGTAAATGTAGTGTTTTGGAATGAGTCTGACTAGTAAACAACTCATAAAAACTTTAAAGTACTTTAAGTAAATGAAAAATGGGATGCTTTGAGTGCTTTGCTAAAGATTGCCAGATGGAGCGATGTTTGAGGTTAATGTCGGGTGCAAGGCAACCTTATCAAAAATGAACGTTCTGTTCTAGATTATATCTAAAAAAAAAAAGAGAAGTGTTGCATGTTATCTGGCTTGTTCCTGTTCTACGCTCACTGGCTCCTGCTGGCTCGGGCCCAGAAAGTGGACATCTGGCGCTGTGGGGAACGTTGCGAGCATGACGGCGGCTCAATCACACCTGGGTAGCGTTCATTGTTTTCGCAAAGGAGCTGATAAGAGATCGGGAAGGAAATCCCGTCATTGAACTTCTGGATTTTTTTTTGATTTATTTTTTTTTTAACAGGAAGAGTCAGTCATTAAGGGATTACAGTAACGGCGTCATGACGCTTCATTAAAAAGCCCATAAAACATGTCTGTTCAATGCCTCCCGCCTACACACCTTATCCCTCTGTTCATCAAAACCAGTCTGATCTTTCATTAAATCACATTCAGCGTTGCTCATAATATTCACTCTTTGTAATAACTCATATTGACCCTCAGGTTTTAGCGTTCCTTGAGGGAAATCACAGAAAAATTAACATCACGAATATGAAAATGTTCCAGTTCAAGGAAGCGGACCCGAACGTTATTGATACGGACATTTATACCACCGTTTTTTTTTTTTAATAATAGGACATTCAAACTGCAGTGCAGACTCCAAATGAGATGCTAATGTGAGCCTCTATTGCCCTGTTCTGTGAAAGTTAGCAAGTTCAAAACGTAGATTACTATGTACTGAATTTGTATACCACCATTCCCAGGAAGCATTTTTTCCCTCAAATTACCACCCAAAAATTCTTTCCTGAAAAGTCATTTTTGGGAATACAAGGTTTCCGACCGACGCCCAAAATATGTAAAAACTAAATGTTCAATTCAGAATCTAATGCTAACACCAGCATATAGCCATGTGAAGTGAACGTTAGCAAGTTCAGATAGTGTCATTAGCATGTATTTATTTAACTCGATTGTATGCTAATGCTAATGTTAGCAAGCGCCAAAGAGCTGCATTACCGTTTACTGCATCTTCTTAGCTGCTATGGCATGTAGATTTCCAAGCTCCATTTTGTCCCTGAAGTAGTACTACTTATAAGAAAGTATCCAAATTCCAAACGTAATGTTTATGTTAGCATCTATCACAGTTTCTTCTTCTTCCTCTTCTTCTTTTTCTTCTTCCTCTTCTTCTTCTCCTTCGTCTTCTTCTTCGTCTTCTTCTTCTTCATGAAAGTTAGCAAGCTTCAGAGAGCTTTTACGCCATCTCATTAGCTCGTTTGACGTGTAGATTTGTGTAAATATTTACATTTTCATTCCCAAGGTCGATTTTGTCCCTGAAGTAGTACTACTTATTAAAAAAAAAAAAGTATCCAGATTCCAAACGTAATGCTAACGTTAGCATCTAGCCCAGTTTCATGAAAGTTAGCAAGCTTCAGAGAGCTACAGTATATTAGATTTTACGCCATCTCATTAGCTTGTATGACGTGTAGATGTCTGTAAATTGATTTGGTCCCCGAAGTAGTAGAAAATAAGGTATCCAGACGTACCGGTAATGCTAATGTTAGCATCTAGCAAGTTGTTTCCTCAATTGCTCCTCTCGTGTTACGTAAGAAGACGTTAACCTGTGTGTTTTGGCCGCGTGTCTGTGTGTGGTGCGGTGCGGCCGCTCAACTGCTCCATTCAACTTGCGGTCGTAAATTCGCCCGGCGTGTCACTCTCCTTCCGAGCAGTTAAACGTCTTCTAGGAAAGAAGGAAACGGTTATAGAAAGAAAGAACCAAGTTCTGTGGGCAAAGAACATGTCGCAAGCAAGCGTACGCAGCCTGCTAGCCTCGTTAGCCAGTTTGCCATCTTTTCGCTGGGGGATGAGGACCGATCCGTGCCACAAGTAGCAAAAAAATCACGATTAATTAAAATAGCACACTAAAATCTTTAGAATTGCCGAAATTAATAGTTTAAAACTGTGTTTCTCAAGGTGCGGTTCGTGTACCGCCAGTTGTACATGGGTTCCCATACGTGGTACGCGAACGAATCATTGAATTAAATGTTCAAACTATGCATAATGTTATAATGACTTGAATTTTTGTTTATTTTTTTTTTATTCTGTATAGTACGTTTGTAAAGTGCTGTTGAGTTGTAGTTAACTTTTTTAAGTACAATGCATTTGCATTTAATCTCTCAGAATAGTTTGTTACCATCACATTTTTTTAGGTACAATCTATGTCCAATACATTTTACTGCATTTGAATCATTTAAGTAGTTTCGTATTTTCTTAAATGTAAGCAAAATATTGATTTTCAAAGTGTGCGTGTAACAGTGGCTTAAAATAAATATAGGTCCACCGCACTACTGTATTTTAGTGTTGGTTCATTATGCCGATACTTGAAGAGCAAAGTATTTTTTGAGGTAGTAACAGTTTACTTGGTGTAAAACGTTTGAGAGCCACTGGTTTAAAACACAAATGTACCAACCACCTTAATGTCATTAAAAAGACTTGAAATAAATGGCAAATGACTATTTGATTTTGGGAAAAATGCACTGGAAGTTGCATATACATGCTCATTCAGTGAAGACTCTCTGTAATTTCCACTAACAACCCTGGCGAAACCTACTACTCCCCAACATACATTAAAGAACTGGTTTATAAAGTGTAAGTGTAATACGCACTGTAGTATTTATGTGTGCCTTTAAGGAGCTGGAGTCTGGTTGGGTTAGTTTGTATCTGAGCGTGAGTGGTTTGGTACAATGTGAAAATGAATCCGCTCATGCTGCGTGTATTTCCTAAAGGGAATTCAAATCGCTCTGCGCTTGTTGAAAAAATAGTCACGAGAGTAGTCGGGAAAAGTTGCAACCATATCGCTAAATGCGAGCTTTTGAAAACTAGGTTTCTCTCGGTTCACAGTCACATTGCTCGTGTAAGTGGTGCACGTCAGCAAATCCTAAATATAAGTGATTTGATTTCCCTTTCGATTAAACAGGTCGTGACCATTTTGATTGAAACGGTCCATAAAATAATTCCTATCGTATTTAGGGGTGCACTAGCTATGTTTAATTGGTGTAAGGATTATGAAAAGGGTCAACGGGGGGGGGGGGGGGCGAAATATCCCCTTTACCAAAAAGTTTGAGAAACTATGCTTCATCCTGAGTCTGCGTTTATCTGGGTTACTTTTGGAGTAACGTGTACCGTGTGACGCTCCGTCACAAGTGTGGGTCACGTTGTTTTGGCCATAAGACTTTTAGAGTCTATGAATGCTGGCTCTTGTTGCACACAGACTTGTCCTGCATTGACATAAAGTCAACGTATAGGGGGGAAGGGGAAAAAAACGAATATTTGTTTTTGCATGGCAAGATGGAGGCCCCATATGGCTTTGTTAACGGGTCACTTCCCATTTTTCGCTCAAGCTGCTCAGGAAACTGTGACCTGTGAGGTGCTGCTGTGGCTTGGCAGACCTCGAGAGGTGGTAGTTAAGGGGATGGGGGGGGGGGGGGGGGGGGGGGAGGTCTACCCGGGGTATACTGAGAGGGGGCTTCTGTTTCGGGAAGGGAACGGTCCCTTAACAGATGGCTGCCACGATGCGAAAACCACGACAAGCCTGATCTGTGAACGAGTGATTGGAAGGCACGTTGAATGCAGTTGGGAACAGTGTTACGAAGATTACTTTGGAAATGTATGTAATAGTAGTGTCACTATTTCAATTACTTTCTCAAAGAAATGTAACTAATTGCATTTGATGACATTTTAATTACTTTCCGTAATTTTGAGTGAATGCGTCAATAGGACCTTCGGATGTTTCCTCCAAAAAAAAGGGCATTAAAAGCATAGATCATTATTTTGGAATTAACCACATATTTGTTCATTACACAAATAATGAACAGATAACAACACGTGAGGAAGTGTTAAATATATAATGAAAAATGGACATTTTTCACCTCATGACAAGTGAGCACAGTTTATACAATTTAGACAATTTCGCTTCACGTGACAACCCAGATAAGTGAATGTTCCATTTAAAAGTCCAAAATTATAAAGATGAAACGCTTTATAAGTCAATGTTCCTTCATGTGTTCAAAGTATAACCATGATAAATGTTATTGTTAACTAGCTACCATTCATTCTCATTTAAAGTTTCATTTTGCCCTGAAAACTGTTTACATTTTGTTTGTTGAAAAGTAGTGCAATAAAAACACAGATGTGTTCCCTAACATGAGGAATAATCATGATTAATAATCGTCATTACAATATTGATCCAAGATAATTGTGATTATCATTTTGGCCATAAACATGCAAGCCTCGTTTGGGTCATGAGCTTTTCACTTCAATAGATAAATGTCTGATACATGATGTGGTACGATTTGGGCTCATAGATAGATAGATAGTTGCCATTCAGTTTTTTTTTTCGTTTGTTTTTTTTTTTTTGGCATATGTAACAATTATCAAATTTAGATCTGAGATTACAATCATTGTTTTTAGTGGAGACATTTTTCCCACTCAGGCTTGTGCAAAGCAGCCTACCTGTATATTGCCCGGACGGAAATTAACAACAGCGTGCGTGTGGAGCTCACTGAGTTCTATTGTGGAGTGCACATACAAAGAAACCGGAGATTAAAAAAAAAAAGAACTGGATACCTCCACGCTCAGCCTCAATATTTGATGAGTGGACAGGACAGGACAGGACAGGACAGGTGATAGCCTCTTGTCCAGTGGAAATTGGCTCAAGGGACACACTGACCCCAGGGGATGACTTGTGCTGATGAGTCAAAGTCGTTCCATTAAAGAAAGTTCGACACTGTTTTTCCAGTACACATAATACGTATGCAACCTATCAACACGATAAATGATATTCCCAACAAATATGCATCGCAAGCGAGGGGCGAGGAGGCAAGCCCACTCTCGTGTTTTTCATATTTGACTGTAATTGAATGCCAATTGAAAAATGCATGACCGCCTCTGGCTTTTTCAAACGCATGATTTGTAAAATAAATAACATAATTGCTTTCAATTAAAAATTACCCATTTTTGTCACACATTTCTCATTCAATTCAACGCACATTGTGCGGTTCATTCTGGTGCGTGCACATGTATGAAAGCAAATTCATACTTACTTCACGCTTACTTTGTTGTCTGGATACAGCAGCCAATCATATTGCAACGGGGGGTGTCCGGCCGCGAACTCAAGTGGAATTCATGTAGTCGTTCTTCGAAGAGGTTTAAAAAAATACAGTAGATGACTGAGTACTGTTAAATTGTATGTCTACTTGTTGCTGCACTGTTTGTGTTCAAACATCCGTTGTGCTATAACATAACCGCATAAATGCTAATGAGTGGCTATGTTAGCGTTAGCCTTAAGCTAGCAGACTAAAGGCATGGTACTTCCATTCATTTCAATGGGAACATTTGCTTTGAGATGTGAGTGATTTGTGTTGTGAGCGTGGAACGAATCAAACTCCTGCGTGAAGGCGAACAGGAACGTGAGCTGACTGAGCACCGGTGAAACGAGAGCAGTCGTGCGTGTCGTTTGTCCCCTAAGTCGCGGACGGCTCGCGGCAGGGTCGCTCGGCCTCTTCTTCGCATATGGTGCGAATGAACGAGTCAGCGGGGAGCAATGAGTCGCGGACGTGTGAGGAAGCTCTACTTCGGTCCAGATACACGCCAGAGCGACCCGGGCCCTTAAACTCCACACCGTAATGCAATTATGGCGTTATTATTTGTACTAATCCCAGTGGCTCGCCTCCCTTGTTTGGCTGATGTTGGCCCGAAGGAAGTGACTTGGAAAAACAAGTTACGGAATGAAATTGAACTGCACTGCATAGTGATTACGTGCATGCATGCTTATTTGAACGTGAGCTGTAGTTTAACCCTTTAGGAGGCACTGCTCGCCCTTTTCATACTGCCAGTAAAAGTATCTATCTATCTATCTATCTGTCTATCTATCTATCTATCTATCTATCTATCTATCTATCTATCTATCTATCTATCTATCTATCTATCTATCTATCTATCTATCTATCTATCTATCTATCTGTCTATCTATCTATCTATCTATCTATCTGTCTATCTATCTATCTATCTAAAGGTCATAAACCAACCCATACCACATCACATGCCATACATGAATGGGAAAATCGCATGATCTTCTATCTCTATGCAGGTGTGTCAAAAGAAAATTTGGTTACAGGCCACAATGCAGTTACGGTTTTCCTCAGAGAGTTTTACTTATTGTGATTCTGAACTCATATCAATGCTTTTTTTTGTTTTGTTTTTCCTCGCATCCTATTATTATTACACAACAAATTGATGGATAACTAGTTTTGACTATTGCTCAAGTTACTGGTTAAAGGTGTTTGGAAACAAAAAATGCTTGCAATTATTACTATTATTATTATTATCCATCCACCAGGATGAAACCTCTTCAAAAAATATATTTGCGTTTCATGAGAATGGAAAATCCCTAAATGAATGGTAAAAAGTCATTTCAACAGGCTCTTGGCACTGCATGTTCGGGCCCTAATTGTTGACCCATTAGATCGTGGATTGGATGCTCGGGTCGCGGATGGCGTGCGTCTCGGCGTCTGATTCCAGCCACGTCTCCCCAGTCTTCTTAAGGCTTTTTCCTAATCCGACCTCCACTCGAGCCTGCATGCCAATCCCACTTTGATGAAGGTTATTAGGAGGGATTTCTCAATGGGATTACAATGAGATTTCATTCAATAAAGGAGAATTAAGTTGCAAAAGGTTAATTATACTGTCACAATACAATGAAATATTTGTTCTTTATACAAATAATAAACTGATAACAAATTGTGATGAAATGCAAATACAGGTTTGTCATGAAAATATTGCTGCATTATATGTGTATAGCACTTGGAAAACCACCATAACATGTTGACCTAATGACAAATGTGCACAATCTAGAGAATAGCGCTACATATGACCACCCAGATAAGTGCACGTTACATTAAAAAAGTCCCAAATTATGATGAAACTGTTCAAAAGTCACTCTTCTTTTATGTGTTCAAAAGTGTAACTATGAGAAGTTTTCAAAATCTCAAACTAATGCATCACACCACAAGGTGGCACTTCGAGTTCATAGTTGGAAAAATATGTCATGTTTGAGACTACGGCAGAATTGCACATGACCAGAGAGGGCCAATCACAAGCGTCGGCTTCAGAAGGAGGAAGCCAAAAATTGTAATCTTGGAAATGTCCAAAAGTAGCAGTAATTGAATTGCACATTTTCTCTCAGTCATGTCATGGATTAATTACAATGACATAAATGTTGTAATGAAATTCCATAATGCAATTTGTTACTGAGCAACACTGACTTGTCAATTGATGTCACGCCATTGCCACACTACGATCGTACACTATGACGTCACGCAATGATACAATATTGAAGTTATGCTGTTCTTTTAGGATGTCACGCTATAATGTCATTCATTCTGTGATGTCACACGCCATTCAAGAGTGATCCAATGGAACATTTGCCCTAATTTGATCATGGTCATTTAGTTTTCCACTTGTCCTTTGTCCTTGTGTTGCTGTCGTCATTTGAGCACGCACGCACACACACACACACTAGACGGCACACACAGGCTGCGACCTAATGACGACGTGAGAGGTTTTCTGACTTCCTGTCCAGCTGCACTTGACCAGCATGACAACAACAACAACACGCACGCAGGAATTAATTATTCATCACAGCCGGTGACATACACCCACTAGCCACAGCATTAGGTACACCTGCACCACTAACATCAGTAGAGGGCCACCTTTGGGGGTCAAGGGCCGCATTTGATATGCACCGGCTGAAATAAGTATTTATCTCGTCACCATTTGTCTCACTAAATATATTTCCAAAGGTGCTATTGACATAGGTGTTGGGAATAACCCTAGTAATCCATATATACAAAAGAAAGTCGAATAAATAAGATCAGAAATAAAGTTGTGTGTAATGATGTGAACTGACTGACTGTGAACAGGGAAAAAATATTGAACATATGAAGAAAGGGAGGCGCAAGAAGGCATGGAAAGCCAAGAGCCACACCTAAAATCCATTAATAATCAAACAGCAATCCAGCCCCTTGTCAGTGCAAATGAATATCAGCCGGTTCAGTCCTAATTGATGGCCTCCAAAAAGGTCTCATTGCCAAGACATATCGCATGATGGGTAGGAGCAAAGAGCCGTCTCAGGATCCTCGCCAACTCATTGTTGCAAAACATAAGGCGGGCGTTGATTACGGGTGCATATCGAAGCTTTTGAAAGTTCCAGTGAGCACGGTTGGGGCCATAATACGTAAGTGGAAAGAAAGCCAATCCTATTACCATACATTTGCCTCGATCAGGTGCTCCTCGCAAGATTTCTGACAGAGGAGTGCAAAGAATCCTCAGAAGCGTTTTCCAAGAGCCAAGGACCACCTTCTTCTTCAGCTTCAAAAAGACTGAATATAGTCTCGTCGGAAGAGAGCAACATTGAATTCTTTGGATGCCATAATGCACACCACGTTTGGAGGAGAAATGGCACTGCACATCGCCGTTAAAAACACCATACCAACAGTGAAGTTCGGAGATGGGAACATGATGGTGTGGGGCCGCTTTTCAACAAATGTTACTGGTAAACTTCACATTGTTGAAGGAAGGCTGAATGGGAAAATGTACCGAGACATTCTTGACAAAAATCTGCTGCCATCTATGAGGATGATGAAAATGAAACGAGGGTGGACATTTCAGCAGGATAATGATCCAAAACACACTGCCAACGAAACTCTCAATTGGTTTCCAAGAAAAACAATAAAGCTGCTAGAATGGCCCAGCCAGTCATCTGACTTGAATCCAATTGAAAATCTATGGAAAGAACTGAAACTCAAGGTTTGAAGACTGCTCGTGTGGAGGAATGGGCCAAAATCACACCAGAGCAATGCATGCGACTAGTTTCTCCATCTTGAAGCTGTCGTTGCAAACAAAGTATTCAATAAATACCAGTTGGCGTGTTCAATACTTTTTCACATGATTACACATAACTTAATTTCTGATCTTATTTGTTCTACTTTCTTTGTATGTACGGGTTGTTCTGGTGAAATTTCCATGTCAATAGCACCTTTGGAAATAGATTTAGTGAGAAAAATGGTGACGTGTTAAATTTTAAATTTCAAGAACAACATGTTAAATTTACTGTATATGTGAAATTGTTAACTGATATTTGGATTTTTTTTTTTCTTTGATGGTATTAATGAATAAACCATCTAAATAATGAACAAATACAATTCATCAAAGAATTTTAGGAGAGAAAACAACTCTTGACTATGTAAATACTCAATAGTGAACTGGATTCAAAAACTTTGCCTACCCCTGAGGTAAGTCATTTATTTCATGTTCATTATTGTGTACACCACAGCAGGCTGTAAGTGGAAATGTAGAAGTAGTAGTAGTAGTAGTAAGAGAATTAAGTATGTAAATGTTGATCCGAAAAAGCGGTCAAAATGACCATTTATTTGGTCCAAGAATAATAGGAACTACGAAGTCATTTGTCTAAAATGTCCACGTCCTGCGCCTTTTGGGGCATTTGTTTGTGGTTGCACTTGTGATAGATATTTCTACCAAATTTCATGTCGCGACGTTTTCCAAAAATGTTGAAAAAGTCTCCTTTTAGAACGCCGTTTCTAACATTTTGGTGACTTCATTTCGCTACATGAGAGCCGAACGGATCAGCATCCAGAATAACTGGAAGATACTTGGTGGTACACGCCGGTCATTACAACCATGCATTTCTAGATACAGTGCAGCATTTGTGCATTTTTGCAATCGTATTGAATGTGCGTGTGTATTTCATTGCATTTCTAGTGGATTCCATGAGATGTTTACCATATGTTGAAGCCAATCCATTTAAAAATGATCATATAGCACCTTAAAGTACCGCCTTAAAAAATACTTAGCTCTCCAAACACCACCATCATGACCAACATCAAAAAAGCAGCATCGTAGGCCTAGATGTTCATCAAAACCAAGGCAGAGGTCTTATTCCTAAAATGTTCAAATTGCTCAAATTATTGTAGTAGTCCACTGTAACATTAAACGCCTCATATAATCTTTAGTTTTTGACGCACGGATAAGAAAGTTGACTGTCTTCCTCTATCTCTGACATACATCACTTGTCTGTGATGTGTCTGTGGTTGGGGGGAGCGGCGCCAGTTGCGCGAGACAGATGATCACTGCCTTTCCATGTGAGTATGTAAGACATTGCCTCAGGAGAAATAGGCAGACACTCCTTAAAGCAATCACTTTTTTATTTATTGGCTCTGTCTCTTTGAATGCATGTTTTTATTGAATTGTATCTCTCGTTATTCGCACAGTGCTTGTCCTGTCTCGTCTACTAAAGGGTTAACATTTTTCCCCTGACAAGATAAAAATGCAAAAACTACTACTTATATAATGAGGACAATTCAAATCTATTGCACATACTGAGTAAATGTTGAAAAACATCTCTTGTTGAGATTAAATGCAAATGAATTGGATTTAAAAGTTAAATACAACTGAACTGTCCATTAAAAATGCACTGAACACGAAGAGTAAAACATGTACTGTAGTGGATTTATATGATGATGATGATTATTTTTTAAGAATTTCAAACATGTACTGCTGGAGAGAGCCAGTAGGAAACCCAATTGCCCCGGATGTCTAACAATTTTCACATTATCCGAGAACCTTGTAAAATAACCAATGCTAAATACTGCGGTGGTCCACATCTATTTATAGCTCCTGATTTCTATCGGTGGGAATCAAGTTTTAGGATGTTTGGCTTCCTTTCCAAGCTGAGACGGAATCTCTGTTCAGTGAGGCGTATCGCCGCTCGCCTCCACCCATCGCACGCCTGCCTCCATCCCACTGACAGGTTAACATCATCATCTTTGCGTCACAGCAGAGCCGCTCATTAGTCATCCGTCGTGTTGTTTGTGGCAGGAAGAGGGCGGAACGATGCGAGTCAATCACTCAGTTGGCGTGAGATAGCGAGGAGATGGGAGGCGTCCCGATGACAGACAGGCACGGAGGGCGTCTGGTATCGCCTGTGCACACCTGTAAGGTTAAACTACCTCCGTAATCAGCACTTCTTTTACGTCTATGAAGAAGGGTTTCAATACAAGCCCACATGCCACAACATAAGATTCACCTGCACAATCAAACACAAGGGCGTTTTGAAAATTCCGCCCCCGAACCCAGTTGCACTTAGTAACATGAAATTTGGTAGGAATGTCTATCTCGAGTAGACTCACGAAATAGTCTCAAGAATCAAGTCGCAAAAGGACTCGGGAAGTCCTTTTTGTAGGCAGCGCATGGCAGTGAATTTCATTAACTGGCCTTAATCCACAAAACCGATATGCCAGTTTCTTGTTTTGGTGGCAAGTCATCCAATTTTTTTCCGCCAGGCACGATGTCAAAAAAAAAAAATCGAATTCTTTCCAATTTAGTGTTTATTACAGGGGCTTTGGGGGCTGAATTTTCAAGAAAAAATGATGACTCTAAATTAGAACCACAGTAGAATGCGTATGTTATACAGGCTGTCCATCATGGAGCATGTTGAGTCACCGAGGACTCTCGCACCAGAACACTTTCAGTGGCGGTCACGGCGTGATGAACGTGTGTACGGGCTAACCCTTGCGTGTGCTCGGCAATCTTGATGTGCGTGTGTGTGAGTGAAGAAAAGACCAGAAACATGAACTGCATTGTATTGAATTTGGCCACACTTTCCCATGGCGCTTTTCACCAGCCCACACTTTGTTAGTCGTGAGAGGAAATGAACAAAGTGGGCCAACATTGTTTGAGCACAGCATAAACATGTGCAGCTGCATCGACGTAATAATGTGCGTGTCCGTGTGTTTATGTTGCACAATTAGTTATTATTATGTGATACACCAAAGCAGGAAGCGCCGGCCACAACGTCCATTCACAAATTTCTTGCCGGGGTCACGCAACTGTCAGGATGTCATGACCACACTGATTTCTGTTTCTCTTACTGAAAAACATTTTCTTTTTTAATTCCAAAGATAATGACACTAAATGTTGTATTTAATCCATTGTGGTTATTTTGCTACATAAGAGGATCAATGTTGTCAGAAGGGAGCCTTGTTAAGGAATGGGTAGTGGTACTACCACCACTGATGGAAACACCCAACTCCTACAGCAGGCATTTGCGCGAAGCTGAGAACTCGATTTAGCAGATGCTTCGGAAAGTTGCATCATGAATCTTTACCTGTACGGACTTCAGGTTGCCGAGCATCGTAATCTTCCGCTTGAAGCCGCAAACGCCTGCTCTGGGAGTTCAGTGATTTCATCTGTGCCGGTCGTAGCAGGTCTTCCGCTGTGTGGTTTGTCAAGTACAGATCCCGTTTCAAGAAATTTGCCACGGAAAACGTAAATTGTGCTGCACGTCAGAGCAGTGTTAAAAGCTTCTTAAACTGGTGGCGAACTGCAATCGAGGGCGGAAGAACGGCAATGTTGCATTGCATTGCATTCTGTGCTTACGAAAGCCCCGAAAACTAAGCTGTCAAATACAACTGATTTCCCGTCTGTCCAAATGATACCTATAACAATACACACAATGACAATAAAGAGCTGTTGCCGTATTGTACGGACCGGTTCATTTCTGGTTCTATGTGTTCTTGTAAAAACGTTCAATGGGGACAAAAATCCAAAGAATAAGCATGATTAATCCAACATTTGAAATGAGCTGTTTCATTGGTGTTTACAGTAGATTCCATTTGGGAAAGAGTCACATGTGTCGCGCTCACACGATCGCTAAAGTGTTAGCTACGAACGTCAGCGTACCGACTGACTGGCTGACAGGCTTGTACCAGCGACCTTTACATGACAAATTGAGATAAGGCAGCCAGGGGGCTGCGGCACACCTGTCAATCAAATCTGTGTTCATGCGTATGTGTGTGCTTTTGTTTTTCCATGTTCGTCCGGAACAACCATAACTGTCATTAGCATAATAGCACACATATTTGAATGTTTTTGTAAAACCAGTTTTTTTGTTTTTGTTTAATTATTTGGTAACCAGAAAAAAAAAATACGAAGGTATTTACGCTATTAGGATAGCAATGTGTGTGTGTTTTCTTGTCTTTCTACCGTCATGTGCCACAAGCCACCTTTATTGCATACATTTGAAGTGTGCGTGTGTGCATGCGTGCACAACGCTTCAAATACAGACGTGAGCGTGTGTGTCCTTGTCTTTCTTTACAACCCTCGCATGTGTGTACGTGCATTCTTTTATGCGTGTGCGTCGTGTACCGGCCATCCCGCCCGTCCCCACCCCTTCTTCCAGCGTAGATTCATCATCACTCATTTTCTTCCAGGATTAGGAGACATCCTGTTTCCAATATCCCAGATTTTCTTATCTCGTGAGTGGCAACCCGCCACGGCCGCCTCGGCCTAACAAGACGTCTGACAGCTGCAGGTGTGTGTTTGCCTGTCAGTGTGTCTCCGTACGTGCATGCACATATGTCAGTGATATGATCAGACAGGTGAGTTGAAAGAGCAGAGTGACGGTGCACTGCGTGATCCAGCAAGACACTCAAAAGCTTGGAACCTTACGACGGGGCGGTGCCCTGACAAGGTTTTAACAACAAAATACCTGAACCATCCCTCGGAAAACTTGCCCGTCATTATCCTGACATTACATTGATGTTGGTTGTTCTTTGACGCACACGAAGGAGCTCCTCCAGTCAAAGGGAGGCACTTACATCTCTGTAAACGTTGCATATGCCGTGATACAGATCGCAGTCATCACTTCCGAGGATACACGGCTGGAAATTGAACAGAATTTACCGAGGAGATCAATTTTGATCTGAGAGGAGACTGAGGGCAGAGAGAAACCAGAGCAGGACAGCGAAGCGGAGACTGTGGAGTGTCCCAATTTACTGAGGAGACCAATTTTATCCGAAAGGAGACTGAGGGCAGCGAGGAAACGGCCCGCTGCAGTAAATTGAAGACTGTGGACTATTCTTATTTGTTAATCATATACATTTTATCAGAGGGGAGACTGAGGGCAGCGATGAAACATATGGAATGTGTATTGATAGTAAATACAGGTGCGCCACAGTCTCCGCTTTGCTTCACCATGCTGTTTTCTTGCCACCCTCTGTTTCTTCTAAGATAAAATGAATCTATATCAACAATACACGTACTCCACAGTCTCCAATTTGCTGCACCACTCTGTTTTCTTGCTGCCCTCAGTCTCTTCTCAGATAAAATTAGTGTCCTTCGTGAATACAGGCACCTCAGTCTCCTCTCTGTTTCCTTGGAAATCTTGGGTCAAAGTGCTCGCTGCCTCATAAAAGCAGATAAAGGGCAAGGAGAAGTGGCTGGAACAGGATGTTAGACAGACACGCACTAAGAGGAAACACCAAAAAAACGACTTTCTTGAATCACTTGTCTGCGTGTGAAAGTCACGCACTTTTTTTTTACCACACCTCCATCTGCTGGATTGAGGGGGACACTGCACCTCGTACCCTACTTCATGTGTGACCGCCATTATATCATGACTGTCATGATATTATCTTTCTGTTGTTTTTCTCCCCCTTCATTTGGAACATTGTTTTTTTTTTTGTAAATTTCTTCGTAATTTTCCCTTGGGGATTGCCATTGCACCTTTAGCGACTTTTAGCAAAGGGTGTCAAAGAACGCTTTTGAAATGATAAAAGATCCGGTTTGTTGGCTTAATTCAGTTCGTATGTTTCTACATTTACTCATGTTGTTTTTTCACTCCAATTTCCACGTTCTTGTTTTTAATTACATATTTTTTTAAATGTATTTATGCATTTTGGGACTTTGACCGATATCTATTTATTTATTCACAACTATTATTTTTAATGTAGTGGATTAAAGAACGTTTTGATGCATGACAAGCAGCCCTTAACACCCAAAAAACAATGAGAACAAATGCAGTTTCTTAACTTTATTCTTTGTATTCTGAATTAGGACGTTGGTTTATGTCATTATATATATATATATATATTTTTTTTTTTACAGGTGGCAGAATATAGGGATTTGATGTTTTTCCGCTCAGATATTTCAATATGAAATATTCAAACCTTGAGTGCTGTCATCCAAACCGAGGGACGTCCTCCATGTGCTGACATCCTTTGTACCACAGAGGGCAGTCTTGCTTTTGCTGTCGTTTTCGTTTTATCTCTTAACATTCAGGTTGATTTTACACAACCATTCGCACTAAAATTAGAATTAGAGAGATTTTGTTGTGCATTCTTAATTCAGTTATGTATGTATAACCATAAAATTGCCCAAAACACACTGAATACAATTAAAGGCCCTGGTTTCTGGTGTTCATGTCTTCATTATTAGTGTCACACACAATAAAATGATATGTAAGACAGTAATATTACAAGTTATTCCATTACATAACTATCATTCTGCAACTGTAGCACTACTTTGTGTCGACGCACGTAAAGGGCTTCTTCAAAAATGTAGGGAGAGTGTTAATGTGTGTGTGTGTGTGTGTGTGTGAGGTAGTCCTAAATGATGTCTCGAGTTGTACGACGTGCTATAATTAGCAGCGTTTGTTGTATGAGATGGCAGACAAAACCCATTCGTGGCACGTTCCCACGCGCCTCCGTCCCTCGTCAGCCACTCGAAGGCCGAGAGGCGACGTCAATGCTCATTCTTACAAGGCGGGTTTGTCGAAAAGGGTCAGGCTACGTTGACATTACGTTCCTGGCAAGCGTTTTAGCCCACCGTGAACAAAAATGGGATGACAGGCCGACGAGAAACCTACTCGGGGTGCGTGCAACGCAATTTGGCAGTAGGTCAAAGGGTGAACTCAACTCACTTCAACACAAGCAGCACTTTGGCAAATAGTGAGCAAGGCTTCGAGCTGTTTAATGCCACCCGCAGTTGACATTTACACTCAAACGAAACAGAAAACCAAGACAATTACACCTTGCACCCCACCAACTTAATGCTAACATGTAATAGAAAGCACCATTGATATGCTAGGAATTAGCATTTTTTTTTTCCATCTTCTGCGAATATTTTATTCTTATTCTTATTGCACCTTTATGAGTCACTGAGAGTAGTGATGACTCTTCTTTGTTTGTATTATACTGCCCTCCGGTGGCCCAAGCAGGCACACCAGAAGGAGCAGCACAATGAATTGAATTGAAGCATTAAATCGTGATACACAAACTGTTGAATTCTTTACATTATTTTTACTGATGCTCTTACTCTATGTTTTTATAAAGTATAGCATTATAGAGTGCTCTTTTCCTAATTTGCATATGCCTCAGATCAAACAAGAAGTTAGCGAAGTTTGTCAGAAGCGATCGTTTCGGGTTCGTAGCATCCAAGCTTGGCATCACAGTTCGATGATTCTGGGAAAGTTAGTTAGTAAATTAGCCGCTGACACAAGTTTGACGTATGTGGACAGCAAATTTGAAGGACGTTCATATCATAACAGGACACACGAACAAGTCTCAAAATCAAACAGGAAGTTGGCGATTTTGGTGTGAAGCGGCCATTTCAGGCCAATTGCAGGCCTCCAACTGAGAGAATGGTAAAAGGTCACTGAAATAGAATCAATCTAAAATCTTATTTTAATGTCCAACACTTTATTAGTGGAAAACCCCAATGAGTTCATTTTATAAAACTAGTTACATGAATTCTCTGGATAGCAAATATCCTGTAATGCGGCTACAAATAAGCGACTGTACACAAAGAAGAGAACTGGCTCCAGTGCCAAACAAAAGCATTCCGTGTACTGACGTCACAATCTCCAAAATTTGCGGCGACGTTTCCTGCCGTTAGCTTACTGGGTAAACACGATAGCCGGGACAGTTTACACCCTCTCGTCAGTCAACCCTCATTTTTGTTCCGGTTGATTTACGACGCCAACGACAACAACACTGCAGCGCTACTTATTGTTCAACATAACACCGTACAAGACCGGATGGTTCCGAGGGTCAGACGGGCGGCGTGCTGTAGCGGATCTCCGCGCCAAACTTGGCCACGGAAAGCGCAGGAGAAGGCTTCTGCTTCTTCAGGAGCATGCTGTGCTTGACAATGGCCTCCTCGTTGGCGTAGACCGGCGCGTCGGCGTCGTCCGAGTGGTAGCCCGACTGGTAGCCGCTCGTCTGGTTGGACGATTCGGACGCCAGCGACTCTTTGCTTTTGCAGCGTAGAAGCTGGCTGGTTGTGAGGAAACCGCGTGACATGCTGTTGATCAGTCACAAATCTTGAGAAAGCCAAGCCCTGTTTATCCCGGGGGATTTGTTCCAGACCCACGCGCAATACATGAAAATCCACGATATAGAGAGACATATATATATATATATATATATATATATATATTTTTTTAAATTTTTTATTTTTTTTTTTAAAAACATCGTAATGTATCCTCCGCAATAAACTGACGTTCACTACGCTGGTAACTTTGAGACTTTTAGGACTCAATCTCCTAAAATATTTTTCAGGTAATATTTTTAGGGATGTCTGGGCATATGAGAGTGTTTCAGTGGTGTATGTGAGAGTGTTTCAGTAGTGTGTGACTGAAAAGAAATCTGCTGAGTATGTGAGAGCATTTTAGTAGTGTGTGTGTGAGATTCAATTCAGTATTGCATATTAGTGGGAAATCTGTAATGTGTGAAAATATTTCTGTAGTTTGCACGAGAGCACTTCAGGTGTGCGAATGAGAGCGTTTCAGTAGTGTGTGAGCGGAAAAAAAGTTGCGCCTGTGAGAACATTTTCCTAGTGTGCGTGTGAGAGCGATTCAGAATTGTATCTGAATGGGGGGGGGGAAAATCAGTGATGTGTGAGAGTATTTCAATTGTCAGTGTGAGAGCGTTTTATTTGCGTGTATGAGAACGTTTTAGTGGTGTGTGGGTGAGTATTTCAGTAGTGTGAGAGAGCATTTCAATAATGTGTGTGTGAGTGAAAAAAAATCTGCAGGTATGAGAGCATTTCAGTTGTATGTGTGAGAACGTTTCGGTAGTGCATGTGAGCAAAAAAGATTTCAGTAGTGTGTGTGTGTGAGAGCATTTTAGTAGTGGGTGACAACTTTGTTCCGAAAAAAAAATTCTCAGAATTTATTCTCCTAACTTTGCTACATCTTTCTCATAATATCAAAATTGTATGCATCGCAACCTTTTCCGGTGAATATTAGCACTTAATCTCTTTTAGACATTTTTCATCCACGCAAAAAAAAACATATGATCGCAAACTATTTTTGTTGTTGTTCTATCGCCATTTGTAGTATCACCAAAAAATACCAAATTCAAAATGCCATCATTTTCAACCGCGTTCTTGACTTTGCGACTTTTTGTTCGTAATTGGATGACTTTTATGAGGTTTTTTTTTCCGATTGTCGTACTCACCTCAAGCCGGGCGTCGTTAGGAGCTGTGGACTCGAACGTTTTGCTTCCTCGGGTGAACAGTCCAGGTGACCCTCCTGTAGGAATCATTCCAAAAATATTTGGGTTTTTTTTTTGCTCCAGTAACCTGTGAACTTTTTCTTTGAAAAGAGCACATCAAATATTGTTTTTTCAAATAAGTAATATTACGACTGTATTCTGGTATCTTTAAGAGCTTTTTCATCTGATATCCCAACTTGATTTTCGTCGCAACATCATTTAATTCTCGTAACTGTGACTTTTTTGTTGTTGTTTTTTTTCCTAACTTTATGCTCATAACATTGGGACATTTTTCATGTACTATTATGACTTTATGGGGAACATTAGGATGTTATTTTCATTATATTACAATTTTATTTTCGTATACATTGGGACTTTTTTCATGTAATATTACGACTGTTCTAAAAATATCCACAACTTTATTCTCAGACTTCATTTAGTAAAATCACAACTTATATACATATTACTTATATTACATATTACAGTTTGAATTTATTGCTTCATATTTAAAAAATTTAATTTATAGACTTAATTCTTTTTTTTTTACTTTGAAATTTGTTACTTCTCTGCTAATTTTAACAATTTATTCTCAGAAATTTGAAACATGTTTCCTTTTCAATATTTTGTCATGTTCCAACTTAATTTCTTGTAGGATTAAAACTGAATTAATAATAACTTTTATTTTTTTAAATTCATATTTAATTACATTTTTTTCATTTCCAACTTCATTCTCCTGTTTTTGTGACTTTTTCGTCCAAGTTTTACAACTTTATTCCTGTAACTTCAAGGCGTTTTTAATGGAAGATTAAGACATTTTGTTGTTAATATTCCAGCTTCATTAGTTGTAATATTACAACTTGATTTGAGAAAATGTATTCTTGTAATTCATTTCACGACAACACAACTTGCTCTCGTCGCATTCATTTATTAATGTTAATGATTTATTTATTTAATTGTTGACTCTAGGATGTTTTTCAATTTGTAACAAGACAACATTTTCTTGTCACATTACGATGTTATTACATTTATTTAGATTAGTAATTTATTTATAAATGTTTTGACCCTATTATCATAACTTTAAGACATTTCTCATGAAATAGGAACATTTTCATGTAATATTACAATGTTCCCATAACAGCACAACTCTTTTTCTCAGAATATTCAGATTTATTTCTCCTAAAATTAAAAGGACTATATTTATGATTTTTTTCCCCCTAGTGTTTATAATTTCATGTATCAGTGATCGGAAGACTCCCACCATGACACCGCTGTGCTCCACGGGGACGTCGTCAAACGTCTTCACGCTGAGCCTCCGGCTGCAGATTTCGCCCCGCCTGGACCCCGAAGACCCCGAAGACACACCCTGACGTCAGCAGCCGAGCACGCGCACCACGGAGGCATTGGAGGATTTCGAGGATACATTACGCTGACCCGAGAGACAGAGCGTTGTCGTAGTGCGGCTGAGCTTCCAGGATGTCTCTGCTCTGAGGCGTGGCGTAACCCGGAGCTCCCGCCACGTCGCCTCCTGCCGTCAGCGGGATGTAGTCCTTGCCGTCCTGGAGGAAAAGAACCATCCGGACTGTTATGGACGCAAAGTTCACAAGCCAGCATCTGTGACGGTACGGGGCTGTGTTAGTGCCATTGGCATGGGTAACTTACACATCTGTGAAGGCACCATTCATGCTGAAAGGTACATACAGGATTTGGAGAAACATATGCTGCCATCCAAGCAATGTCTTTTTCATGGACGCCTCTGCTTATTTCAGCAAGACAATGCCAAACCACATTCTGCACGTGTTACAACAGCGTGGCTTCGTAGTAAAAGAGTGCGGGTACTAGACTGGCCTGCCTGCATTCCGGATCTGTCTCCCATTGAAAATGCGTGGCGCATTATGAAGCGTAAAGTACGACAACGGAGACCCCGGACTGTTGAACAGCTGAAGCTGTACATCAAGCAAGAATGGGAAAGAATTCCACCTCCAAAGCTTCAACAATGAGTGTCCTCAGTTCCCAAACGTTTATTGAATGTTGTTCAAAGAAAAGGTGTTGTAACAAACGCAGTGGCAAACATGAGCCCGTCCGTCCCAGCTTTTTGGGAACGTGTTGCAGCCATCAAATTCTAAGTTCATGATTATTTGCTCAAAACAATCAAGTTTGAACGTTATCTCGTCTCGTCTTGTGTATTCAATTAAATATAGATCGAACATGATTTGCAAATCATTGTATTCTGTTTGGCGGCACGGTGGGCGACTGGTTAGAGCGTCTGCCTCACAGTTCTAAGGACCGGGGTTCAATCCCCGGACACGCCTGTGTGGAGTTTGCACGTTCTCCCTGTGCCTGCGTGGGTTTTCTCCGGGCACTCCGGTTTCCTCCCACATCCTAAAAACATGCGTGGTAGATTGATTGAAGACTCTAAATTGCCCGTAGGTGTGAATGTGAGTGCGAATGATTGTTTGTTTATGTGTGCCCTGCGATTGGCTGGCAACCGGTTCAGGGTGTACCCCGCCTCCTGTCCGAAGATCGCCGGGTTAGACTCCAGCACTCCTGCGACCCGCGTGAGGAGAAGCGCGACAGAAAATGGATGGATGGATTCTGTTTTTATTTATGTTTCACACAAAATCCCAACTTCATTTGAATCGGGGTTGTACTTGTATGGATTCATTTACAAGGCAAGGGAACAACTGCAACTTAGTTTGTATGGTGTATGATGAGTCAGTTGAGGTTGTCAAGATTTCCAGTTGGATGTGGAAATGAATGTCAATTGAAAACAATATCTAGATCTTAACAAGCTATTTTATAAAAGCAACATACATCATATTGATCCACTGCGATCTGAAAGTTGGTCAGTGAAAATGCTGATTCATAATATTGTTGAAATTGCATTAACATTTTTTCAGCAAATTTCATATTTTCAACAAGCTAATAATCAATAAATGTTTCAAATTCATTATTTATTATATTGATTCATTTTCCAAATTAATTATTCCCACCAAAATGATGGGCAAAACCTCCAATTTTGTAAAGACTTTTCTAAAAAGAAAAATATGACAGTACTAGAGTTATTGTTTTTATCTGGTACAGTATTATTACTGTTTTTTTGGGTTTTTTTGGGTAATTTTACAACTTTATTCAAACATTTGCCATATAATTATACTCGAAAAATAAGTTACAAACCAGAAGTTAGATGAAAAGCCAGTTTGTCTAATTATTTCTATTTTTCAATTCAGCTTAATTGAGGGAAAATGGGCGGCACGGTGGACGACTGGTTAGAGCGTCAGCCTCACAGTTCTGAGGACCCGGGTTCAATCCCCGGCCCCGCCTGTGTGGAGTTTGCATGTTCTCCCCGTGCCTGCGTGGCTTTTCTCCGGGCACTCCGCTTTCCTCCCACATCCCAAAAACATGCATTCATTGGAGACTCTAAATTGCCCGTAGGTGTGACTGTGAGTGCGAATGGTTGTTTGTTTGTATGTGCCCTGCGATTGGCTGGCAACCAGTTCAGGGTGTACCCCGCCTCCTGCCCGATGACAGCTGGGATAGGCTCCGGCACGCCCGCGACCCTACTGAGGAGAAGCGGCTCGGAAAATGGATGGATGGATGGATGAGGGAAAATGGCCATTCAAGTAAAATGTGTGTGAGTGGCACAACATGTTCATATTGCATCCATCCGTATCGATCCTGTACGGTAAGGGCGGACATGCATACCTGACGAGCGCTGGCCTGCAGCAGGTTGCCCAAATGCTCTACCAGCTCGGCGAAGGTGGGCCTGTCCGTGGGGCGGTCCAGCCAGCAGTCCAACATGGTCTGATATCTGCCAACGCAAGTGGTTTTGCGCGCGTCTCAGCGTGACAAACAGATGCGAGCCGGTAATAACCATCTCCTCGTCACTCACATCTCCGAGGTGGCGTACTCTGGCGGTCTCATCCTGGTGCCTTCTTTAAGCCTTCGGCAGAACGTCTCGTCGATGCAGACGCCGGGATAGGGCGACGCTCCTGGGGACCGGATAAAACATTTATTCCAACAATAACATATACACTTTTTCGAGTTACGAGGCGTCGTGGATTTATTTTGCAATGTGACTAATGTGCGGCCAACCGCACTCTAGTTCCTGATGTCGCTCACTAGGCCACGCCCCTTAAAGGCATACATCCAACAGTATGTACGGTATTCAAAAACTTTATATTCATTCCCTGACTCCGACGACCCTCAACAGGTGTCACACGCATACAGTCACAGATACAGTACTGTAGAACATGAGGATGGCAATCCCAAGTGGACAAAAATAATACCTGGACCTCACACACATATTGGATTGGTATTATGCATAAAGCTTTAAAATACACCGTATACAAAGAGTAAAACATACGGTTGCCACTTAACGGATTTTAGCGGGCGTGGTCAGGAACGTACTCCCAGACGAACAGACGAGAGATTATTACATACGCAAAGCTAAATCACGTGATGTGAAGAGACGCGCCTCCCGGGCACGCAGTAATCCGTCTTGTGTCACGTGAACTAGTGGGTTTACCCAGTGAGAAGATCTCCCAGAGAAGGACCCCGAAGGACCAGACATCACTCTGGGTGGTGTACACCCGGTCGAAGATGGTCTCCGGAGCCATCCACTTCAAAGGGAGTCGTGCCTGCAGGGAAACCACAGAGATGTCAGTACCCACGTGTTTATCAGCGACGTGAGTCATACATCGGTGTTAGGGACGAATTCAAGTTGATTTGGTTCGGACAATTTTGATACTTCTTAGTGGTTGAAAATGGGTTCCCGCTCACTTAACACTGCTTACGCTAACAAAATAATAGCAAACAGAGAGGAGCTGCTTTAGAAGATAAAAAAAAAACAACCAAACGGTGATACAGTGCAGCATCCTCTCTCGGGGATGGAATTTAATAACCCTTGACAAACAGCCAGCAGAAACGAGTCACCTGACAGGGAGAAGATTAGTTGCCCAGTTGAGGTGCAACAATTAATCGGTTAATCGACGAGCAAATTAATCGATAATCGGTTCATCGTTCAGAGACATCGTTTAACTTAAAATTGCAATAAATATTCTATTTCTGTCATCCTTCATGAAAGCAGACTGATTATCTCTGCGTTGACTCAAAATAGGCCATGTTCTGCTTTGACTTTGGAAAAGAATGATCAAAGTGTTTGCTTATTTCCTCACGTTATGGAGCAACCCAGTAACTGAATCATAATCACTTTATGGTTGTGTCATTTCTGCAGTCCATTTGAAATCATGTCCTGGTTTTTTTCAATAGATGATGGAAATGAAAAACTTTGTGACAGATGAATTTATGACTAAAATAATTGTGAGTCTTTGTGGACGTGCTGGTTGATCAGCTGGCCCCCATTGAAGTGGAAAACTCATAGCTTCGGTTAGGAACTTCTCTGAAGCAGGAACTTACGTCTCCCTTACGGATGTAGTCGGGGTCCTTGTAGACGTCCCTGGCCAGACCGAAGTCACAGATCTTCACCACATTGTTCTCAGAAAGCAGGATGTTCCTGGCGGCCAGATCTCTGTGGATGCACTGAAAGCACATGGAACCAGTTAGTTCTGATGTGGACAGAATCCGGATGGACATCCACAATGCTCAATGGTTCTTTCACCTTGCGAGAGGACAGGAACTCCATGCCTTTGGCCACCTGGAAACTGTAGCAGATCAGGTCTTCCATGGTCAGGTGGTCTTCGTCTGTGCTCTCTGCAATGCATGGTGGGTGTTAGGAACGGCAAAACCCAGGTGGAAGAGAAGACCGAATTGGACTTCCGTACCGTCCTGAGGATTCAGGTGGCAGCCTGAAGCTCTGTCGGCCGTTCCCGTGCAGATGTCCAGCTGGGCGATCTTCCCCAGGCCGAGATCTCCTTCAGTCACGTCGTCTTCCTCTGCAGACGTCCACCTCTGGCTGTCCATTCTCTTTCTCTGAGGACCGCAGAAGAACAAGAATGAATATCTATTTTCAATCCTGTGCTATTTTTGATCCATCTACCTTATATGGACTGTATTCTCCTCGCTTGCTCTTCAGGTAGCTGGACAGGTTTCCATGTTTGCAGTACTCCACGATGACCATGAGAGGGCCTAAAGCGGCGATGAAGCAACGCAGAGCAACGGGTGTAGAGAGAGTTATTGCATGTGTGCCTTTCTCCTTGTAGCGTGCACCAATGAATCGCTTCATTTGGTCAAGCTATAACCATGTGGAGTTGATTTATTCATTGAGCTTGCCCACTACTCTCCACCCATGCGCAATCATGAAAACTAAATTATTTTGCAATTTATCATCGGGGTCAAATTTGGTCTCAATTGGACAAAATCTCATGGAAATGGTCAGTTTTGGAAATGGTCAAAAAAGAAAATGACACTCAAATGGCTGTTTTAAAGTAAAATGGCAGACTGTCTGTGTCTTTTCAGGTATGGGTCCTTGAGACTTTTTTTTGTTGCTCACTGAGATTGGCTTGGGAGGCTGAATTTTCCCAAAAATTCCAGGTGGCACGACCAAGGCAATAGTTGGGGTTCACGACAATTCCTCAAAATGATCATCTAGCTTGCCTCAGATACGACACAACTTTAGGTTTGCACACTGCTAAAAATAGTTGCTTCCTTTGTTTTTTTGGGGCATGGGTTCTGGAGAATTTTGTGTAGGTTTAGTCATGACAGATAGCCCAACCAAATTTCACGTTGCCAATTGAAACTGGCTTCAGCTACTGAGTTTTTAAGTGCTACCAAGCCAATTTTGAGAAGTCACTCTATGGGCGAAACGGCTGACTTCTTGTGTCTTGGACATGGATTCCTTAGACTTTTTGTTGTTGTTGTTGTCTACTCACATTAGACACATCTCACAAATGTCATGTTGCTAAGTTAAACTGACTCCAGGGGCTGAATTTGAATGATTATTGGATTCGGTGGTCATCCGTGGTGCTGCTGTAACCCTTGACCTCTGTTTCATCCACAGTAACTTTGACCGTGTCTGAAAAGCCCGCCGACGATGGCGCAATCAAACTGCACGGGAAGCCGAGACTTGAGCGGAAACCAATGTCACGGAGGGAGGCGTAATACATGCAGACTGAGTGAATGGACTGGTTCCATGATCCTGTTATTATAATACGAGTGACTAAATGTTTTTAGTGGTGCCTTATGCTACACGAAAGCAATAGTCATTCCTTCATTGGTACTTGTGCTACCGCTGGAGCGCATGACTTCCATCGGTGGTATGCAACAACTACTCACCACCAGGCTTGGTGCAGGCTCCCAGTAGGTTGACCACATTGAGGTGATGTCCGATGTGGATGAGGATCTTCAGTTCCGACATCAAAGCTCGGTACTCGCTGGACGTGGCTCCCTCTGCCACGCCAGATCGGACCGACGTTTGACTTGCGTCTTTTACTGTATGTATGCACCGTACGTCTGGGGAAAGACTCACCTTTCAGCATCTTGACGGCAACGGTGGTGCAGGTGGCGATTCTCTCGATGCCGAAGGCGGCGGCTTCCACAACCTGGCCGAACGCGCCTCGTCCCAGCGGATCGCCTTGAAATGCGTAACATTTATATTCACCTGTTTGTTTGATTGATGCTGTGTTCAAAAAGGCTGGGAAATATCACACTTCGAGCTTATAAGTCGACAACAAAAATGACTGATGACCACCGTTGTCTCGAATTTGATAGTCTGCAAGAAAATATGATATCCTGACTCACTCATTTCTTTGCTTGACCCTGGCGAACATCCTGTCTAATTTCTGTGGTTGATTATGGGAACACCCTGACTGATTTCTTTGGACGACCATGGGAGCTTTCCTGACTCACTTGTTTGGTCGACTATGAGGAATGTCCTAACACATTTGGCCAAACATAGCTGATATGAACAAGCAAATAATTTATGGAAATATGAGATCCTGACTAATTGCTTTGGTTGACCACAGGGAAATTCATTTCTTTGGTCAACTGTGGGGAATATTGATAATCAATCAATTGATTAAGCCGGCACGGTGGCCAGACTGCCTCACAGTTCTGGAGACCGGGATTCAAATCCCGGCCCCGCCTGTGTAGAGTTTGCACGTTCTCCCCGTGCCTGGGTGGGTTTTCTCCAGGCACTCCGGTTTCCTTCCACGTCTCAAAGACATGCGTGGTAGGTTGATTGAAGAGTCTAAATTGCCCGTAGGTGTGAATGTGAGTGCGGATGGTTGTTTGTTTCTATGTGCCCTGCGATTGGCTGGCGACCAGTTCAGGGTGTACCCCGCCTCCCCCCCTAAGATAGCTGCGATAGGCTCCAGCAGCCCACGACCCTAGTGAGGAGAAGCGGCTCAGAAAATGGATGGATGGATCAATTCATTGATTAAATCATGACATTATGGCTAATTTTTTTTGTCAACCATGGGAAATGTCCTGACTCGTTTCTGAAAGTCGACCATGGCAAACAGGGAAAGTCCTGACTCATTTCTTTGGTCAACTCTGGTGAATGTCCTGATTAATTTCTTTGGTCAACTATGAGGAATGTCCCAACAGATTTCTTTGGTCAAACTGGGAACATTTTGACAATCAAAGAATTCATCAAAATATGAGATCCTGACTGATTTCATTGTCAACCATGGGGAATGAGGTGATTCATTTCTTTGGTCAACCATAGGAATAAATCATTAATAATCAATTAATTGATGAAAATATGACATTATGGCTCATTTTTTTTATCAACAATGGGAAATGTCCTGACTTATATCTTTGCTCGACCGTGCCGAACACCTTGACTAATTTCTTTGGTCGACTACAGGGAATTCCAATTTGCTTTAGTCAACCAAAGGAAATGCTCCGACTCGTTTCTTTGCTCGACCATGAGGAAAATGAGCAATCAAATAAATACATTTGTAAATTTCAATAATGTCTATTCACATACCGAGCTTCAGCCTGTCCCGAGGGAATTCCCACTTGTTAGCATCATAAGTGAGCCGCTCACACTGCTCGTCCATGGGCACGTCTTCTGAGTCCAGGATCATGGAGAGGTAGCCCGTCTTTAGATCGCCACCGTTGGACTGGAACAGAACAGAATTTGCATTACACTGCGACAGTGTGGCGTGTTTCCAGTGAAGCTCCCTTCCAGTAAAAAAAAAAAAAAAAAAAGGAGGCCCATTGGGTGTACGTGACTTCCTGGGAGCAGAAAGTGACCCCGTTGTTCTTGGACACAAAAGACAGCGGTCGCTTCTAATCAGTCATACTGGTTTTATGTAAGTCTGTGTTTTCAAGCATGTCCTCCAAGTGTGTGGGCTGAGGATATGATGAAGGGGCCACTTGGGACCTAAGATTACCTCTGACTGAAATGCTGTTATACACAGAACTGAAACACATATTCTAGATCAGTATATGTCACGTATGTATTATGTGTGAAAAACAATTTGTGAGAGCATTTCAGTAGTGTGTGAGAGAGAAAATCCTGAATTGGAACTGCTTACTCTCTTTCTCCCGCGGATGACGAAGACGATCAGGAGCCAGAAAAACATGGCGATGACCACAGATCCGATGGGAATGATCAGCTCCACGTTGGTCTTTTCCTCCGCGCCTGAAAGCAGCGCAATCACACCACAAAAGTGTTGGTAAAAACATTTGCTTATTTCACAACACCCCCCGTTGCGTCGACGACGGGGAACATCCTGGCTCATTTCTTTGGTCGACCGTGGAGAATATACTCACTCGTTTATTTGGTCGACAATTATTTTGGGTCAATATGACTGATTTTGAAAATAAAAATCAATGACTTGCTAAAAATATGACATCCTAACTTGTTTCTCTGGATGACTATGGGGAATATTAACATTAACAATCAATCAATTTGACAAAAATATGACATCCAGACTCCTTTCTTTGGTCAATCGTGGAGAATTTGACCAATCGATTAACTGATAGAAATGTGCCACCCTCGCTCATTTCATTGGTCGACTATGGTTAACTTTCCAAATAGTTTCTTTGGTCAAATAAGAGGAGGCCCATAACGCATTTCTTTGGTTGACTACAGCAAACATCCTAAGTCATTTCTTTGGTCGACCATGGGAAATTGAAACAAATAAAAAAAGAAATCAATGAATGGACGAAAATCTTACCGTACATTTGGTCAACTACGGTAAACGTCCCAACTCATTACCGTGGTCGACTACGAGGAATGTCCAGACTCATTTCTTTCGTCTACTATGAGGTACATCCTATTGGATTTCATGCAGTCTTTGTGTACAATTTCAGACGGATGCCCGTGTTCGCAATTGCCCTGTGATGAACTAATGATTATTTCAGGGTGCAGTCTTAATCCCCTTTCACATTGCCCATCTTTTTTCCTGGCTCACTGCAATTATAGGTGGAAGCAGGTCAACCAATTTGACGGCTTCCGACATAGTAACAGAGTAACGGGCGGAACACCCGAAACTCACTGCTCAGGTGCCTTTTTGCGGCCGACGCAGCGCACATTTACACTTTGTCGAGTTGTGTCTGAAAGGCGCAAGCTAATACATGCAGATGCTACTATTTTCCCAGGACGGCCACGTGAAAAAGGGCTTCGGCAACCGATGCAGCCCGAACGGGATACGTGGCGCAGAAAATGAAGGAATGGCGTTCCCTTTCTCACTGTGTTCGTCTCGTGCGTGTGTTTATGTCGGAATACTTCACATTTTCGCCGGCCAAAGTTAATTGTACCAAGAGCTGTGCATTGTTTTAAACGAGGTCTCTCTCTCTCTCTCTCTCTCTCTCGTTCACTAATTTGCGGTGTCTAACTCGTTAGCGGCGGCGGCCCCGTTCTATCTGGGCCCGCATCCTGCTGGCGAGGCCCGGGTCACGTAGACGGGTTTGTTTTTGTGATTCCCGGTGGTCGGCTTGGACAGGAGAGCTGGAGCGAGGCCCGCCAAAACCCCTCGCACGCCCAGCGCCCCTCTTTGTCCCCAAGTCCTTCCATTGTTTTGCATTTGGAGGATGTGCACAAACTGAGCCGGCTTCCTGTCATGCGGAAGTTGTCCTCTGTTTAAATCTTTGATATTCAACAAAAGTTAGCCTTGAGGCTAAATATAAATAAGATAGTTTAGCCAGGAGGTTTCGAGCTCAACAACAAATTCTTATTAATATCAGCAAACAGGAAATGGTGCATCCCAATCTGGACTGCTGGAGGTACAATTATTCCCCCCAAAGCGTTAAATGGGAGTAAATAGCAGCACAATATAGTGTTCCTTTTACAATCCACTTTTTGTATTCTGTTTGGTTTTTTTTCATTTTTGTCAGATTTGCTGAATATGTTTTGGTCATATTTTTGACAGATATTCCGATTTTTTTGGTCACTTTTCTGACCAATTGTTGTTGCTTTTCTCGATTTTTGATCAGCTTTTGTCAGTTTTCTGCCCCATTTTTGTCTGATTTTGTCCATTTTTGCTTGAATTTTGTTCGTTTATTTTTGCTCTAACTTTTGTCTGATTTGCGTCTGCTTTTTCCATACATTTATATTTTTTTGCTCTATTCTCTTCCCAGATTTTTGTGGGGTTTTTTTCTTTCAGTTTTTGCCATGTAAAAAAAAAAAAAGAAATCATTATTTTATGAAATTAGTCTTTGCCATATTCTGTCAGTTTTTTGCCAGATGATAATCTAATATTTGTCCGTTTTATCATATAGTTTTCCGTGTTTTGTCAGACTTTTGTTCATTTTCTTTCTTTGTCATATTTCTGGACAATATTGTCATATTTTTGCCAACTACGACTGCTTCTGAAGGCCCTGGGCAGATTGATATGGCAACAATTTGAGGATCAAATCTGTTTGGACAAAAAATGTAGAAAATCAAACCCGTATTAGACGCAGTGCAGCCAAGAGGCACGCTACAAAGCTTGAGCTTGCACACTGACCTTCAGTAGTCAAGAAGGCCTGTGAGGTGTCGCATCCGCGGCTGTTGCAAGCAGTGCAGCCATACAAGCCGCCGTCGTCCTTCTTGACGCGCTGGATGGTCAGCACGTGACCGCGCCGGCTCAAGATCACGCCTGAACACAGGTGCCCCGTATACGTGGAAAAAGACTGAAATCATTCACAGAGTCAAAATGAACGCACGTCTTACCGGAGCCCTCCACCAACGTGTGGTTGTTTTTGGTCCACGCCACGGTTGGGTCGGGCGTGCCGGCGGCGTCACACAGGAGCGTGACGGTGGCGCTCACGTTGACTTTTTGGTCGGTGAGATTGTTGAGGATCCTCGGAGCCTCGAGACCTGCAAAACATTTGCAATGCAGTGAACCGAAACTCCGTTCTTTTTTAGACGGCCACCCAAAAAGGCCTGTAATTCCCACGATAGGCCACAAGATGACGACAAAGCATTTTTGGGATTCTATTTTCTATTTTTTCCTGACTAATCAAAGCTCCTCCCCTCAGTTCAACTGTTGAACAAAAACAGATGTGATATTAGACATGGCTTTGGCCTGAGCACAAAAACATACAGTGGAAAGTTCCACCCATCCAATATTTTTTGACCGCTTCCGTTTTGAATGGCTTGTATAACAATACAGCAGCAATGTAAGCCAAATTTGTCCATAAGTTGTAACGCGATCGTTGCTCACTAACCTATTGCATAATTTGGAGGGTTTATTTGATGATGTCACTTTTTGTCAAAGTATTGCCTGATTTTCGTCAGTTTGTGGAATTTTATTGTCACATTATTGTCCAAATCTTGTTTGTTTTTCCAGTTTTGGGCGTTTTTGCCAACTGACAGTCTTTTTTTTTTTTTTTGTCAGTTTTGTCAGATTTGTGTCTGGGGTTTTTTTGGGGGGGGGTTGCGTGCTTTTTGTATTTTTGTCATGTTTTTGACCAATTTCTGTTGGGGTTTCTTTTCAGTTTTTGTCATTTTTTGTATTTTTTTAAATCAGTTGTTGTCATATTTGACAGATTTGTCACAGTCTTATTCACAAATCCGATGTCAATAAGGCAAAACTTTTTTGCCAGATTCGTGTATTTTTTAAAAATTATTATTTGTTCTATTTCTGTAATTTTTTAAAGTGTGTCAGATTTGTTTAAAATTACTTTTTGTCATATTTTGTCAGTTCTTGCGAGATTTGTTTGTTGATTTTTTTTTCCCTTTGACAAATTAAAATGCAGGATTGGTAGGACCACAAATTCCAATGATAGTGGCAATCATTTAAAAAAAAACAAAAAAAGGTCACAAAATGTCCAAAAAAAGGTCACAAAAGGTCATTCCACCTCGAAGCGACAGCAGGCGCAGCAGGCACCTCCTCTCCTTGGTCTTGATGTTTTCCACCCGGCAGGCGTAGAGGCCCTCGTCCCGGTGGGAAGCGTTGGGCAGCAGCAGCTCCAAACTCACGTTGGTGCCGTGCCCGCCGTTCGACCCGCCGAGGCGCAGCAGCGGCGTCGGCGGCAGCTCCAACGAGCGGCACGGCTGCACGGCCGCAGCCCGCTCCCACCCGGACGCGTTGGTCAGGCGGAACAAGGCCAGGTTGCCGTACATCAGCCCGTCGGCCTTGCAGCGCAGGGTCACGCGCTCCTCCTCCAGGGGCTCGCTGGACGGCGACACGCTCAGCTCCAGGGCGCCTGGAGACAGAAGTCGCAAAAGTACAAAGATCAAATACTGGTAAAAGTCATGATTCAGCTCCTGTTCTTAAGTACAAGTCCAAAAAGGTACAGACTCTGAAAAAAAAAAAAGCTGACAGACTACACAGGACTTTTTCATTTACAATATGGTACATTTTAATACCAAGTTGAATATTTTGGAGAATGACGTTTTTTTTAGGGTTAGGGGTATTTTTTTACATAAGTAAAGAAAGAAATAACAATTTGTGGTATATTTTGGATAAGAAGTCCTAACATTACGCTTTGTTCTCTCGATAAAATGTGGAGATTTTTGGCAAAAAGATGCAATATTACGAGAACGAAGCCTGATATTGTGGAAATAAAGAGTAGATTTAATAAAAGAAAGAAAAGAAAACCTTGTAAACTTTCAGGAATAAAATGATTTTTTTTTTTGAAGGTAAAAAGCTGCATATTTGGAAGGAGAAAAAAAAGTCTAAATATTACAAGCAAAAATACAATATTACAAGAATGATGTCAGAAATCAGGTCAATTTTAGGGTCAATTTAAGGTTAACTTAGCTAATGCTAACAACTGAAAAAAAAAACAACAAAAAAACACCAACTCACATAAAGTACAGATACCTGAAAAATCAGTAACGTCGTATTTTGTACATGGCTACTTCCCACCACAGCCTGCGGACGATGGATGCCCAAATGCATCGTCATGACGATAATAGCGACGTCGCCAGGCGAAAACTCACGAGTGACGTGGAAGAAAATGACCCGGGAATCCTTTCCCACTTTGTTGGCAGCCGTGCATCGGTACAGGGCGTGGACCTCGGCTTTCCGGAACTTCAAGGAGCTCAGCATTTTCTGCCAACCAAAAAACATTCTTGTAGGGGTTTTTTCCCTGGCCCATGTGTCAACTGAGAGTACTGTGAAGATCAATCTTTATCGAAGATTCTTGCCCAAATTTAACTCAAAGGTTTTGCGGCGGCGTAAAAGGGGCGAGTGATTGTACCTTCTGGCCGTGATCGACATCAGTGGAGATCCGCTCCACGGGGTTGTGCGCGGTCCCGTTGCCGATGTCGCGCCACGCTTTGCAGGAGACTATTTGCGCCTCAGACTTCGACAGTCCCGGCCTGTGTGACGAGAAACATGTAGGAGCAGGTGAGACGCTACGACACAAACTATTACGAGTAAAACAAACCAAAAATTGGCCAGGAAAAAACGACCAAAAAATGGCAAAAACTCACAAATTTATACCAGAAAAATGACAAATAAGGTAATGGTGAGTTAGACAGAACTTCAGCATCAACCAACCAACTTGATCAAACAAGTTTTTGATACAAATATTTCCTGGAATTATGATTGTGCTACTGTGTTCGGCTTAGGTTAGTACCCAAGTACGAATTTGGGTTATGTCGGCCAAAAAAAAAATTTAAATGGGAGGAGAAAAGCAGACATAAATGTGACAAAAAGCTGACCAAAAATACAAAACTGGCAAAAAATAAACTGAAAGAAACCTGACAGAAATTGGGGGAGGGACAAAACAGATTAATCAAAAAAAAAAAAACCTAAAAAATAAACTAAAAGGAAAAAACTGACAATAATTTGACAAAAATGATCAAAAAGGATTAAAAAAATAATTTAACAAAAAAGAAATCTGACAAAAAATATATCCCAACATTAAAAGAAAATAGAAAAAAAAAAAAAAGCTCAATTCTAGCACAGAAAAATAGACAAACATACATTCAGTGCAAAACTGAGAAACATAAAACTTTGGGCAAAAATAATAATAATGTGACAAACTTAGACAAAAGTCTTTTTGAAAAAAAAAGATCAAAATTAGACAAAAACATAAAAAAAACAAGATACAAATGTGACCAAAAACTGACCAACCGTGACAAACATTTATTACAAAATCTGACACCCAAAAATGATTATTGGTAAGAAAAACTGAAAAAATAACTAGAAGGAAAGAAAACTGACAAAAAAAGTAACAAAACATTACAATAAAATGTATTTCAATCTGACAAATGACAAAAAAAATAAAACAAACTCAAATGAGTCAAAAAGAAAAATCTAGCAAAAAAATAAACAAAGATCTGGCAAAAAAATAGGGTGGGGGACACCTGACATAACACTCAACAAATTCATAATATGACAAGAACTGACAGCAGTTGGGCAAAAATTATGAATATACTGATGAAATCTGACAACTGAAGTAAAAACAAAGGGGACGAAAAAAAAGGTTTTTTTGGTTTGGCCCTCGTGTCAACCATTTTGCAAGAAGACATCAACACCCGACCGCCGCTTCCGTTCGATTCCATTTGAGTTCCTCGATTTCCTTGTTTTGCGACTTTGCATTTTCAGTCGCTTCAAGCTAAGTCGGGTATACTCAAGGACGGCCGAAAAAGAACACAACGGGAACATTTAGCGCGGGACGGGCACCAGGAAGCGGCGGGATGTGCGGACAGCAGATAAGGAGCGCTGTTGCGTGAGCGCTTTCTATCTGATGACTGCTGGTCAAATCAAAAGGGACGAGGCGCGGCGGTCATGTGCTCATTGTCTCCGACTACAGGTATGTTTTGTCAACGGTGGTGGGAAGTAACAAAGTGTACTTGTGCTTAAGTACACAGCGTGAGCAGTCAAAGCAAACTCACACGAAGGCCTGCGGGCAGTCGCCCATGGACATCCACTGCCATTGGATGCGCGTGGGCGTGGGGAAGCCCCGGGCGGTGCATCGCAGGACGGGGCTGCTGCCGAACAGGAACACGTCGGCGTCCACCACCACCACCTCCTTCTCGATGATATGAGGAGGAACTGAACAAAAGTGAGAAAAGCGCAATTATGGACGCCGCCGTCGCCAACAGGATCGACTCGATCAACGATTCTGATGCCGACGTGCCGTTGACCAGAAGCCGGAAAGATCTCCTCTGCTCGTCTTTGGTGATCTTGTTGCTGAGGACGATGGTGTAGTTCCCCGCGTCCGTTTCGGCGACGTCGCGTAAGATGAGGGCGTCGCTTCTCTGCTTGATCCGGTGCTCCTCCTTCAGGGGGAGGCCGTTTTTGAACCTGCAATGACGAACGTCCTCAGCGCGAGTCCTCAAGAGGGGACTCGAGACATCTTCTTCCAGAACATTTGTGTTCGACTTTTCAGGCATATTGTTCCAGAAAACGGAACTCGAAAGTGTGTTTGGCTTTTCGGGTATATTGTTCAAGGACATTTGAGGTGAACGAGTTTTCTTTGCTTTGAAGACATCTTTTTTTTTTTTTTCAGAATTTTCAGAACATTTGAATTTGAATTTCCAAATTTTCTTTGACTTATGAGACCTATTTTTTCCAGAAAATCTTGGTTGAACTCCAAGGTATATTCCAGAGTATATTTCAGAAAATGTTGCTTTTTTGTCTTTTGGGACTAATTGTTCAAGAATAATTTCAACTCCAAATTGTCTTTGACTCTTGAGGCCTAACCTTTTCCAGAAAATCCTGGTCGAAATCCAAGTTGTTTTAGTCTTCAGCATATCTTGACTGAACTCCAAGCTTTGAGGCAGATTGTTCCAGAACATTTTGGTTGACTTTTGGAGAATATTTTCCCAATTAACCGTTTGGATTGAACACCACATTGTTTGACTTTTGTGGCACATTGTTCCAGAAAGTTGTGTTGCATTTCACATTGTGTTTGACTTCTGAGGAATAATTTCACAGGCTGAATTCAAAGTTATATGTTGGGTTTTTGAGGCACAGTTTCCCAATACCATTTTGCTTGAACTGTACCACTTTTGGGGCATTAAGCATTCTAAAATCGGCAAGTTTTACTGATTGTTTAAACGGCCAAGTCCGGTCTGACTTTTGAGGCCTGTTTTTCCAGGTCGAACTCCAAATTGACGACTTTTTCGGGCGTTCCTTTGTCTTCTCCTCATAAACGCGGCATCAGTGTCATTCCTTTTGTTTAGTAAAGCCTTTTTTTTATTGGCCGCAGACTGAACTTACCATTTAAAGTCTGGTTCTGGGTAGGCCGAGTACTTGACGGGTATGGAAGTGGACATCAAGCCTCCCACATTTACCTCCCACACCTTAGTCCATGGCTCCTTTATGTCGATGAACGGCTTCTCTGGAAACGGTCACAAATTCAGCGCGGGAATCCTTTTCGTCCTTTTTCGTTTGGAACAAACGTACCGTGGACCTTGAGAAAAGCCGAGGCGCTCTTCTCCATGGCTCCGCTGGAGGCGGTGCAGGTGTACTCGCCGGTGTGCTCCACCGTCACATTGTCCACCACCAGCTTGTTGGACAGCACCAGCGAGTCCCACAGCTTTTTCTTGTGCGGCGTCATGTGAGCCGCCCTCGAACCGTTGCCGGACGTCTGAAGGAAAGACACGTTGTCGACAGAAATAAGAAACGAGCTACGTGCATTCGTGAGAAACCAAACCACTAGCAGAGAGATTTGTTTCTAAATAACATGTTTGAAGATAATTGCTGTCTGTGTCATACTCAACAGCAAAGATATTCAGCTGTTTTTTTACCATTTCAATTTTGCAGTTATGTTTGCACTCCGAAGATGTGGATAGTGGCCACTTTAGAGTGCCCCATTGTAGGCTGTGAGTGCACGCATGTGCCGGAGAGAAGCCGGAAGAGTGAGGTTAAAAAAATAAAAATAAAAAAAAGGAAAAATCCGACATGACAGCCAGCGTGCCTGCGAACAGGGGCACTGCGCTCGCGTAGCCTTTTTAGCGCACCTAGTTGTCGTGGTGTGGAAAAGCCCGGCATCCTGCTGTATCGGAATCTACTTTCATGAAAGTGAAAAAAGGTCAAGTTGAGAATTCATTTTTCTATATTTTGACTGTGGAGAAAATCATTTTGAGTTACATCATCTGTAAAGGGGATACATTTGACAATTGTTTTAGCCATTGGTAGTGTAGTGGTTCACATAGCAGCACAGAAAGCGCGTTTTAGTTGCTGACCAAAGGCAGGCCGGCGTGAGTCCAGTTGAACTCGATGCCCACGTTGAGTTCAGTGTACGCGGTACAGCTGAGCTCCAGTCGCTCCCCGGCGGACAGCCTGAGTTGCGCGGGGGTCAGGGTGAGGTCATAGATCTTGTATCCTGCGGAAGAGGGTGGGTGGGGTGTTAGGGTACATGCGAGCAGTCAGCGGGCTCGCCCCTTCCATTGTTCTCCCGGGACTTCAGACGCTTTCTTTTTCTCACCGACGACAGCCACCACGTAGAGGGGGGACTCGAACGTCTCGTCGCCGATGCGGGTCTGGCAGGACACGATGCCGGCGTAGCTGATCAGATGGCTGGGAATAGTGAAGCCGGTCCTGGCGTCCCACGTGGCATCTTTCCCGTCGGGATGGAACTCTTTGTTTGGATATTTCTAACACAACGGGGGGGGGGGGGGGGGGGGGCGTAGAGTTGGAACAGAGAATAGATGAGGAAATAAAACAGAAATCATGTTTTGCAAATGGACAGCCCAGAATTAATAGTTACTAATAGTTAATAGTTACGGCACACAATGAAAAGCTTTTTTGATATACATCGATGTGCTTTTCATTTGTTTTTTTGTTTTGTTCAAATTTTTAAAAAGTGAGGAACTCTTGCTACTCATTGGAAAGCATTGAACATCTATGATTATAATAATGATTCATTATTAATATATATTAATAATAATAATATATTCATTAATATATGACAAGAACTGACACCAGTCTGACAAATATATATATATATATATATATATATATACAAGCCCAATTCCAATGAAGTTGGGACGTTGTGCTAAACATAAATCAAAACAGAATACAATGATTTGCGAATCATGTTCAACCTATATTTCATTGAATACACGACAAAGACACGATATTTCATGTTCAAACAAGTAAACTTTATTGTTTTGAGCAAATAATCATGAACTTGGAATTTGATGGCTGCAACACGTTCCAAAAAAGCTGGGACAGGCAGGTGGCAAAAAAGACGGAGAAAGTGGAGGAATGCTCATCAAACAGCTGTTTGCAACATCCCACAGGTGAACAGGCTCAGTGGGAACAGGTGGCTGCCAAGTATAAAAAAGGACCTTTCCTGAATTGCTCAGTCATTCACAAGCAAAGATAGGGCCAGGTTCACCTCTTTGTGAACAAGTGCGTCAGAAAACAGTCCAACAGTTTAAGGAGAATGTTCCTCAATGTACAATTGCAAGCAATTGAGGGATTTCATCATCTACGGTCCAGAATATCACGAAAAGGTTCAGAGAATCTGGAGAAATCACTGCACGTAAGCGGCAAGGCCGAACACCAACATTGAATGCCCGTGACCTCCGATCCCTCGGCCGGCACGGCATCAAAAACCGACATCGATGTGTAAAGGATATCACCACGTGGGCTCAGGAACACTTCAGAAAAACAATGTCAGTAAATACAGTTTACAGCTCATCTAAGATGGACTGATGCAAAGTGCAAAAGTGTTCCGTGGTCCGACGAGTCCACATTTCAAATTGTATTTGGAAATTGTGGAAGTCATGTCCTCCGGGCCAAAGAGGAAAAGAACCATCCGGACTGTTATGGTCGTAAAGTTCAAAAGCCAGCATCTGTGATGGTATGGGGCTGTGTTAGTGCCAATGGCATGGGTAACTTACACATCTGTGAAGGCACCATTCATGCTGAAAGGTACATACAGGTTTTGGAGAAACATATGCTGCCATCCAAGCAACGTCTTTTGCATGGACGCCCCTGCTTATTTCAGCAAGACGATGCCAAACCACATTCTGCACGTGTTACAACAGCGTGGCTTCGTAGTAAAAGAGTGCGGGTACTAGACCTGTCTCCCATTGAAAATGTGTGGCGCATTATGAAACGTAAAATATGACAACGGAGACCCCGGACTGTTGAACAGCTGTAGCTGTACATCAAGCAAGAATGGGAAAGAATTCCACCTCCAAAGCTTCAACAATGAGTGTCCTCAGTTCCCAAACGTTTATTGAATGTTGTTCAAAGAAAAGGTGATGTAACACAGTGCTAAACATGAGCCTGTCCCAGCTTTTTTTGGAACGTGTTGCAGCCATCAAATTCCAAGTTCATGATTATTTGCTCAAAACAATCAAGTTGATCAGTTTGAACATGAAATATCTCGTCTTTGTAGTGTATTCAATGAAATATAGGTTGAACATGATTTGCAAATCATTGTATTCTGTTTTGATTTATGTTTAACACAACGTCCCAACTTCATTGGAATTGGGCTTGTATATATATATATTTACATACATACATACATATATACACACATATATATATATATCCTAGCTTTCTTATTGAATATTTATTCACAATTTGTATTACCTTTTATATTTTATTTGCCTTCGGCTAGCTTATTGCTAACGCATGATACAAAACACCATAGACGGGCTAATGAACAGCATCGACAGTTGTTTTGTTTTAACATTTTAAGCAACAGATATTTGAACACAAATTGTGCAGCAACACACGGAGACAAACAATATACCAACACTCAAAACAGGCCTATTTTCTTTATACTCTCTAGAAAACAACTAATTTTATTGCAGTTTACTGAGTCACAGTAGTTGTGAAAGTCTTCTTCTTTTGTGTCTTCATGACTGTATCTTACGGCCCCCGGTGCCCGTGTCGCCCACACCAGAGGGAGTCACAATTATTGACTTGATTATTTACATTATTTTTAATTATGTTATTACTATAAGTAAATGTGTACAGTGCTCTTTTCCTTATTAAAACACATCACGAAAATCATTGTTTTTTTGCATTAATGGCATTTCCATTCATTTCAATGGTGAAAATTATGTGAGATAGTTTTGAGTTAAGAGCCTGGCCACGGAATAAATTTAATTCCTATCTTAAGGCACCACTGTAGAAAAATGTAAAGGTTTAGTGCCCCCTCAAATGACAAGAGAAGCAATCTCCTTACAGTATGAAGCGTCACATTGAGGTTTTCCAGAGATCCTCGACACGGGATGACCACCCGCTCGCCTTCCCGGATAAACACCGGCTCGTATGCCTTCTCGGACGGAACAAACGGCACCCTGTCATCTGCAACCACAAACAGCTTGTCTCAAATGTTACGTTCAAGTACGCCCGGCCCGTCTCGAACCGGCAACCGTACCGTGAACAAAAACGTGAACCGCCACCGACGTCTTGCCGCTTTCGGCTTTGAGATCACGGTAGGAACACCGGTACTGTCCCGTCTCATTGACGGTGGCGTTGGTGATCCGCAGCTCCGTGCAAAAGAGTCCCGATCCGCTACAGTCGATGATGGAAACGCGAGCGCTGGTGGGAAGGGTGGTCCATCGCAGGTACTGCCGGCCCCTGTGGAAGACCCATAGAGTTTCAAGGGACGGCGTTTCATGGGGTGACATTGGAGGGGGGCGGCAGAAAAAGGCGGACGTACCTGCATGTGAGCTCCAGGTTGTCGGATTTGTTCATCCTGTGGACGCCGTGGACGTTCAGCGTTGGCGGGTCGGACGTGAAGCGCAGCTCGATAGCTTTAGGGGGATAAAGTAGGAGTACTGACTACAGTGAATAGTATAGCGCTGATTTTTGGGGAATGTCGACCAACGACGAGGAGGTCTTCCTTGTAGAATCTGCAACCTGATCACTAACACCAATTTCAAAACCTGTTGTTTTTGTTCTATAATGAAGACATCTGGGTTTCAGATCAAAAGATGAATATGAGACAAAAAGTTCAGATATCCAGCTTTTATTTCATCTCGTACTGAGCAACAGACATCGAACAGGTCTGGCCGAGGGTATCAACAGAACTTGATGACAGAAACATTGTGAGAGTTGTGAAGAAACACCCAAAGACAACAGTCAGTGACATCACTGCCAACCTCCACAGGCCAGGGGTGAAGGTATCACCACTGTTCGAAGACTTCGAGAGAAGAAATATACAGACCGTACCACAAGATGCAAACCAATCATCAGCAAAAAGAATCAGAATGCCAGAGTGGTGCTACAAAGGTTTTGGAGCAAAGTTCTATGGACTTATGAGTCCAAGATTAACCTCCACCAAAGTGATGGAAAGGCAAAAGTATGCAGAAAGAAAAGATCTGGTGATGATCCAAAACACACAAGCTCATCTGTGAAGCATAGTGGAGGTAATGTCGTGGCTTGGGCTTGCATGGCTGCTTCTGGGACGGGCTCACTCGTCTTTGTTGATGATGTAACTCATGATGGTAGCAGCAGAATGAATTCTGAAGTCTAACCCTAACCCTATTTACAGAAAAATGCATCCAAACGTATTGGGAGACGCGTCATCATGCAACAAGACAATGACCCAAAACAACAAAGGACTTCATCAGGGGGGGGAATTGGAAGGTCTCAGACTGCCCAAGTCAATCACCGGGCCTTAACCCAATAGAGCATGCATTTGACCTCCTGAAGAGGAGACTGAAGGGAGAAATCCCCACAAACAAACAAGAAGTGAAAGAGCCTGCAGTAAAGGCCTGGAAAAGCATTTCAAATGAAGAATGCAACAGTCTGGTGAAGTCAATGGGTCACAAGCTTGATGCAGTTATTGCAAGTAAGGGTTCTGCCACCAAATATTTGTTATTCATCCATCCATTTTCTTTACCGCTTATCCTCACTAGGGTCGCGGGCCGCTGGAGCCTATCCCAGCTATCTTCGGAGGGAGGCGGGGTACACCCTGAACCGGTCGCCAGCCACATATGTTTTTGGGATGTAGGAGGAATACCGGAGTGGCCGGAGAAAACCCACCCAGGCACGGGGAGAACATGCAAAAACTCCGCACAGGCGGGGCCAGGATTTGAACCCCGGTCCCCAGAATTGTGAGGCAGATGTCACTTTAAGTTCATTTAATCAGGTCTGTTCCAATACTTTTGTTCACTTGAAAAGTGGTTAGGGTTAGGGTTTCAAACAAAAGGTGCTCTTTCCTGAGTTGCTTAACACATCTAGATGTAAATACCTTGAAATAAAAGATGCAATTCTGAACTTTTGTCTCATAGTCATCTTTTGATCTGTTGAAGGTTGATAATTACCGTAACATTAATACTAATTTCCGTTAGCTCGTCTACTGGCATTAAGCTAGTGGAGGTTCATCAGGCGAAATCAATATGGTGTGGTTGAACATATTGGTGTTTAAACATACAGTACAATTCTTTTGTTTATCCGTCAGTTTTATAGTAAACTTCAACTGGGAATGACAAATGAACAGCTTGAAACAAACATGCCTCGCCTCTTATTTGAAACGTGCGAACGAGACAGTTGACTTTTTGTTTACTCAAAGTCATGTTGTACGCCCATTTCTTGATAGGAAGAGAGTGAGAAAAGGTGATAAGGAATACTTTCAAAAGTCTTTTCATTATTTGAAGTGTGTTTTACTCTGGTTTAAAGCTTGTGAGTGTATTTAAAAAGTAGTTTTTATGGTCTGTGTAGTTGGTGGATAGGTCTGTAACTTACCCCCACGATAAAAGCGGTCTCACTTTATATTAAAAAAACTACAATGATGGAGGTTATGGATTGGTTCGGCTTGGCTTGTGGACTGTTAAGGTTAAAAATGGACTGTTAAAAATTGCTGCTGACACTAGTTTCACCAACTAACCTGAAATTGGGTAGACACATCTGTCATGAGAGAATGCACAAAAAAAGTGTGAATAACCCACGGCTGCAAACAAACAGGAAGACATTTGATATTTTGGTTTGAAGTTTTAGAACGGACGAATGAATGGATCAGCCTTTTGGGAGGCCCTCAACATGGCTAAAAATGCACCAATTTTGGTAAAGCCACGCAACTTAGTGAAAATGAATGTATTTCAGGGGTCCCGAACACAATCGTCTCCTGGAAAGTTAATCAAATTAGCCCCCGGACACCAGTTTCACCAATCAATACGAAACTGGGTGGACATGTCTATCGTAACAGGACGCACAAAAAAGTCTCAAGGACCCGTGCCCGAAATTGAACAGGGAGTGGGCCATTTTAGTTTGAATCAGCCATTTCTTACTCAGTAACACCAATTGGAAAATTTGAAAGAAAAAAGAACAGCTTCCAACACTAGTTTCACCGATCGATACAAAATTGGATGGACAAGTGCCAGAAATTGAAAAAGAGGTTGACCGTTTTGGCTTAAAAGCGGACTCGAGCTTTGAGTAACTCACCCTCGTGAGCACCAGTTGGAAGCAGATATACTTGGGTCTGTGGGATGTGTGTACATATGTGAGGTCTTGAAGCATTCAATGGGCTTCTTCAACGGCAAACCCATCCAAGCATGCCTTTCTACAGTAGACCATGCTGAAATACAATACAGCCATCCCCAAATGGCTGCCGCCAAGTCGAAAGCATACAATTGTCCAAATTGTCTTGATCAGGGTAATAATCCATCCTTTATTATGCCCCAGTAGTTTTATCCTTATAGCGCATTCATGATCAGTACAACAGTCATTTCAGCAATTGCCATCACTAATCAATCAATTTTTAACTTCATGTTTTTGTGAGTCTGTGGCAACAAGTTTCCAGTGCGGCAACAAAATGGCGGAGCTGTGTCAAAACAGGAAGCCGGGAAAGATGGGCCGGGTCAGGCTCAATAGGCCCGGGCCCTAGCTCGGTTCCTGTTTCGGAGGATAAGGGCTGACCCCCACCCACCCCACGTCAGCAGACATTGTGTGGAAAAAAACAAGTCACAGGGAAACACAATAGAACCTTACTGGAACTGTTTTATATCTGAAACAAATGGAATAGACAATAAATCCCATTCAAACAGTCTCTAAAGACAATTAAATGTTCTTACCAGCAACATAGCAAAGTTCCAGACTGAAAAAAACAATAAAAGACACGCTAGCCATTATTCCACGAATGAACTCCAGGAATAATTTTGGAAAAAGTTGACAGAGGCAAAAAATAAAAATAAAAAAATCCGTTCAACACCAATCCATCGAACCAAGGGTGCTGTAGAACCAGCGACCGGTGCTCAGCAGCAGGTCCCCATGGAGGTGGATGTGCTTCTGAGAGGGGGCAGAGGGAAGGCGCACTGAAGCTGGGCAGCCTGCAGGGGAGGAGCATCCCGGACTGAGCGGACACCTCCACTCGCAGGACCATCATTTGCCTTTCAAACAGAAATCCCGCAAAATAGACACGTCAGACCTGACATTTGGCCCCCTTTGCCTTTCACATAGTGATACCGCAAAATAGCTGTAAAAAAAACAACTGCCATTTGTCCTGCTTTTCCCTTTCACACATTTCCCGCAAAATTGTAACATATAATATTTTCACACAGAGATCCAGAAAAAATAGCCAGGTCAGACCCCCCAGAACTCTCTAGAAAACACTCATTGGCAAGAACCCAACCACTGCGCTCTCTGCTCACCGTGCATACCACCACCCGCACCCTCTGTTCCAGCAGTTTATTTACCACTTCATTCCCAAAGTATGCACCACTTTTGGTCGATCTTCCTTTCCATTGTCTTCCCCAAACTTCTGGAACACTCCAAAAAAATAAAAAATAATAAAACACGCCTCATTCCTCCAATATCATTGTTTAAAAAGTCAGGTGGAGGTACTGGACATGATCGCTACACCTGTTCTTAGCCTGTTTTAAACCTTTTTTTCACCATGTGCTATGATGTAATGTAATATATTATGCAACTATATCACACTGAACACTTTATTGTCTATGTATTTGTATTTGCTTTTATTTTTTTGCTTTGTTTGTACGCTGCCAGGTCTTCGTTGCAAGTGAGAATCTGAACTTAATTGTCTAACCTGGATAAATAATGGTTAAATAAATAAATAGCCCATCTAGACTAATAACAGTTATCCCCCTTTTGCTTTCACACAGAGATCCCGCAGGATAGCCGCATGAGATTTTCATGCCAGGTGAGAGTTTTAAAATTTTTTTTAGGATGTTTTAACAACCATATGCATCACTATGGGGGGTATTCTGTGCAACGAACCATCAGCGTGAGTGCCAACTATTTCCGAAAAATTCGGGAGTGGGGGCCCAGTGAGGGTGCTGCTTGGCACTGTCAACAAGAAGAGGACACTGGCTCCGACTGGGAGGGAGGGGAAGAAGGAAACAGTCCACACTTCCTCAGACAGGATGTTGCGCTCCTCAAAGAGGCATCCTGGAATCCAGAATTTCAAAGGCCTCGTTCCTTACATGTTGACTCGCCAAAGTACAGAGAAGGAGAGAGAGCTCAGCAAAAAAGGAAACATGATGACTGACGTGTGAAGGCCGGCGTGGTAAATGAGCCTGGCCTTGTGTCAAATAAGTGTGTGTGTGTCTATGTGTGTGAGAGAGAGTCTGTTTATTTATTTATTTACATTTTAAAATATATGGTCCATTTGTGGTTTGTAAATGTTCCCCTGTGGCAAACAGGTTGAACTATCTTATGTATTTTTAATCCATCAAACAAATAAATCACGTTTAACATATATATATATATATATATATATATAGAGAGAGAGAGAGAGAGAGAGAGAGAGAAAGAGAGAGAGAGAGAGAGAGAGAAAATAAATCTATATAACCAGGTAACGGTGTTACAAATGAATTTCCGTGACGATTACTTGCACGCAGAACCGTTGTACTGGACTATTTTCACTCCGGAAACATTTCTTTGCGTCTCTATTGTCAGACGGGCCGTTTTCGGTGTTACACAAAACAATCACAGGTGGTTGAAAAATGACTTGGAACGGTTTCGGCTTTCGTCTGATAGATTTCGTGTGGTTAGTTTTGTCATTTTCTTTTTTCGCTGCCCTTTGGGCGCACAAGATAGCAAAGCGCTTGCCCCCAAAATACCAAACGTGTCGTGTTAACGTCTTGTTCCAGGATCTGATTCGATACGGAAAAACCAAACAGAATCTCATACGCGACGACTGGTTGTGCGCATTTGACGTCCCAAAGAGGTAAACTACTTGCACAAAACATTGTTGAAACTGTATGGATATTCTTATCAACCTGTAAAAAAAAAAAAAAAACTAATAATTTTACCTCGTCATTTAGGTGGTTCTGGCACTTCTACGCCACGTCGCTTGTTTGGAATGGTTTTCTATTGGCTTTCAGCTTGAACGTGACTCTACGACACCATTTCTATCCCAACTGGCTGACCGGCTTAATAAATGTTCTATCTGGCTCATTACACACGGGAAATCAAGGTAAGCTGATTAATACTTGCAGTTTTGTGTGCAACGTCCGCTGTGCAGCTTGATAGATAGCGTATGATGTGGTATGCTTTGGAGCCTATAGACAGCACACGATGTGTTATGCTTTGGAGCATGAAGTGTACTTTTTGTGCAAAGTTTGGCACTTGATGTGGTAGGGTTTGAATCTATGAGATTTTCATTTAGTTTCGTAGCGGTATGGACGGACGCATGAACGGGATGTGTTGTGGTACACTTTTCTTGTGTTGTCTCTTCTTCACGTAGGTCTGCATGTTAGCACGGTGTTGCTGCAGCTGCTGCTGTGGTCGCATTCTCTCCGGAGGCTTGCGGAGTGTCTCTGCGTCAGCGTTTTCTCCGACGCCGTCATCCACCTGCTGCAGTATGTCTTCGGCCTGGCTTACTACCTCCTGCTGGGGTTGACTGTGCTCTGCTCGGACCACCAAACAAAAGGTGGGATTGACCCTATCTACGTGTCTTGCCCGATACTCTGCTTCTTGTTCATGTAGGATGCTCTTCTTTTTTTTTCTTAGCAAGTGGGTCTCTCTTATCCCAACTGAAGTGGTTTCACCTGGTTGGGATTGCACTTTTCGTTGCGGCCTCTGTGCTGCAGCATCAGTCCTTAGTGCTTCTGGCTGGACTCCGTACTGGAAAGTCAGGTGAGCTTGTGTCACTACTCGACTGGCCACATTCACACCTTAGCATAATTTTTAGGGATGGGTGAGTACCGATACCAGGTAATGGTTTCGGGCCGAAACTTTATTTCAAGGTATCGGGTACTGGTGAAGGCTGCAGATACCAGCCACCGATACTTTTGGGGGAAAAAATCTGACATCACCAGTAGTTAGTGCAACACCGCAGCGGTTTGACACATCGTAAATTCATCATGTGTGTCAGAAAAAAAGAAAGAAAGAAAGAGAGGTATTTAATCACAATTTTATGTATACAAACTACTAGTATCGCGGTCGGTGAGTACGCAAGAGGGAATACTCGTAATGGTATCAGTCTGAAAAAAAAGTGGTATTGAACGTCACGAATAATTTTGGTTAATTTGAACACAGCCACATAGCCAGTTATATGAGGGTGTGCACACTTGTGCAACCACATTATCTCAGTTGTTTATTTAGTCGGTGGAAAAAGTTTTGAAATAATTAATAAATAAATAATAAAATAGGTAGGTATGTATGGTTCATATAAAAAAAAAAAAAAAAAACACATTTGGGAAAAGAGAGCCACAGTCGCGATACACTTTTGAGCTGTTTATTGAAGGCTGGGACAAAAGTAAAACAAAGTGAGCGACACACACATACTCGTGAAGGTCACAGCCACAGGCCAACCCACCTGGCCCCGCCTATCAAAGGCACATGCATGTACTTAGTCGTTACTTGTACAATATGTACAGTATTTTCTATACATTTCATGATTGCAGATTTGTGTTCTGCCCGATGACTGCTGGGATAGGCTCCAGCACGCCCGCGACCCTAGTGAGGAGAAGCGGCTCAGAAAACGGATGGATGGATATGTTTACGATGTATTTAAAAAAATTAAATGTGGTTGAAGTCAATCTTCCATGATATGTCCCCTTTAAGGTTGCTAACTGTCAATAGACTAGTAAACGTGTGTTTCTCATGTTTTGTCGGTCCAGGAAGTGTGGAAACGCTGGCTCACCGGATGCCAAAGGGCGGCTGCTTTGAGCTGGTGTCGTGCCCGCACTACTTGGCCGAGCTGCTCATTTACGTCTCGCTGAGCCTGGTCGCCGGTGGTCTTTCGCTCACCTGGTGGCTGGTGGTCCTGTATGTACTCTTCAACCAGGCGCTGGCCGCGCTTCTCTGCCACGACCACTACGTGGGCAAATATCCGTCCTACCCGGCACGCAGAAAAGCATTTATACCTTTTGTGATGTGATTGTGGCATCGAGTGTGTGTATAATGTATATTATGATCAATTCAATTGTATGTATTTATTTTGTGCTTTTTCAGTAAGTGTTGTCAATGATAACAGCCAAACAATTTTTAAATACAGTCTGGTTATTGCTTTGATAATTTTACGAACTACTGATGCAAGTGTGCCGATCATGTGATATGAGTCATTCCTTTGAATGAAAGCTTATTGTGTATTTTTATGGAATAAAATAATTGTACAAGCTAGACCTAATAACATGAGCACTTTTAGGAGAGATTGGCAGTGTGCCTGCATTGTGTCAAAGTGAGAACCATTCCTAATATTTGGATATTGGAATATTTTATTGCTCTTACAAGGGAAATGTGTGTATTCGTGAATAGTGGTATGCTTTGGATCATGAGCTGTTCCTTTCAATGTTTGACACATGATGCGGTATACTTTAGATCACACGTGTCAAACCCAAGGCCCCGGGGCCACATCCGGGCCGCCACACTATTTTATGTGAGCAATTCATTTATTTCAACTTCCATAATTCTTGCTCAAATCTTTACCCAAATTTCAAAGCGTCATATGTAATACCCCCTTGATGCCTATTTAAATTACTAAACGAGCTATTGCATTTTTTGGGGGTTACCAAACCCCTTTTTACAGTAACTTGAACTTACCCTTGACTTCTGATTTAAAAAGTAGTTAACCATCAATTTGTTGTGTATATGTAATACTATGATGAGGCCATGAAACTTTATATAGTTTCATAAATTTATATGGTTTCAAAGTCATAACAGCCCTCTGGTGAAAACCGTACACACAATGTGGCCCATGACAAAAATGAGTTTTGACACCCATGATGTGGTACGGTTTGGATAGTTAGATGTTCCTATAGATGGGTCGGTAGCAAAGTAGGACGTGGTGTGGTATGCTTTAGATCATGAACGCTTCCTATAGAAACAGACGCATAGATGGGTGTACCTATTGAAGTGTCCCTCTCCTGTCTATTTTAGAACTTCACAAACTACTGGAATATTGTGCTTAACAGGGGTTTACATTTCCGTATTTTGTGATTTGCGTTTGAGACTATCCAATCAGTGAGCTCTCGACCAAATAAGACCCGCCTGCTTAATGGTGCCTCGTAATAAGACGGACCAATCATAGCGGCCATTTGTCCTCCATGCGGCAGTTAGAGGAGGACAACTTCCTCCGACTACAGTCCGTCTGTTTGTGACCCGACGGTTAAGATGAAGTTAGCTTGTTTGGCTGCCACCGGCGGGCTCTAGGGACTCGCAGAAGGGTGAAAGTAAAGCGAGAGGGCGGCTAAGAAGCCATTAAAAAAAGCATAAGAATACGAACAAGAATGCCTGTCAGGGTCGGTGGAGGTGATGGACGGGCAGCTGGGAGCTTCTTTCTCCCGCTCGCAGCTTCGGTCTTCTTCGTGTTGCTGGTCGGAGTCGCTGCTATCCCCGAGGAACCAAACTCCGTCAAGGAACAGGCTCCCGTCGAGGTAACTTATCACAAATGTTAAGTTATCGCGAGTGAACTCGTTTTTAAGCGACGTTTCCTGCTTTAGCATTCGAGCTAGCAGCTACATGCTAACTGAGACGTGTCATGCATAGGGGACTCTGCTAGCAAACCAAGACACGTAAAGTGAGTGTTTCCATTCGACAATAGATGAACAAGTGTATGTAGCACACAAATATATCATTAGAAGAGTACATATTTGATGAACGGGGTTAATTGCATGTGAAGTTGACATACTAGCTCGTGCCGTGCTATTTTTACACACTCGACGGACATAACCTTAGGATCATTCTCCCAATGTAATGCAATTCTATATACCATTCCCCTCATATTCGCGTCTTACAAATTCACCTATTCGCGTTTTATTCCTGTGGAACATGTACCAAGCTAGAAGCTGAAAAACCTTAGCATCCCCCCCTTTCTGAAACTCCCTCAGATGCCATCAAAGCCCATCTTAAATGGCAGTGGTACTGTAATTGGTATCAAGGAAGTACATTGTTCCATTTTTGGAGACTGTCCTCTGTTTGGGCTTTGCGCTGTCTGGTATAAAAGTATTGTTTTGGCACGGTCTTGAGGCATCTTGCTGTGAGGGGAGGAGGTTTAATTGGACAGCCCAGTGCCCTGTCTAATAGAAAAGTACTACTTTGCTGACAGCCTGTGGCATTTACAGGCAATTATAAAACGTTTTGGGAGGTGATGGCGTCAATTACTCGCAGATTTTAGCTATTCGCGGCAGGGCTCGGTCCATAGGGGTTACCAGCTCTTCCAGCTCCTTCCCTCAGGTAGGCGCTACCGATCAATGCGAACTAGAACTAGCAGACATTCCAACAGCTTCTTCCCTCTTGCAATCAACTTCTTAAACGCCTAACCTACAATTCCATTGCATCATGGTGGCAATTTTTTGTCTTTTTGTCTTGAGTTTGTCGTCACATTTCTGTCGGGCCAATTATATATTACTCGTGCACTCACAGTAGTAGTCACACCACACTGCACTATTTGCATATCTGTTGTTGACCAATACTGGCCACTCATGCCAGAGTAGCATCTGCTCCATTTGCACACTGACTGAGGAGTATCTGCAACCTTTGCACAATCAACATTGTCCCAGATTATCGTACTACTTGCTTGAAGTCTCGGCGCCCTTTGCACAATGGTCATTGCACCGGACTATTGCAATATTAGTCATTCGAACTGCTCTAAGTGCTAGAGGACCCTGCATCTTTTTTGCAAAATTGTCCAAAAAAAAAAAAATGTACCGGCATTACCAGATAACTAGCAACCCTTTATTGCTCAGTGGCTGTTTTTCTCAATGTCTTTATGTCTCAAAAGTGTTCTCTGTCAATTGACTGTCTGTTGCCGTACTAGAGCAATTCCAATTACCGGAGACAAATTCCTTGTGTTTTTTGGACATACTTTGAAAATAAAGATGATTCTGATTCTGATAATGGCTAATTGGCTTTATTGGCCACACAATGAAATTGTCTGCAGGAGTTGGAGCAACTCTAGCAAACCGCTACTATGATGAAATATACATTTAGGACATAAAAGCATGAGTGTGGAAAGTCAATGAGCAATGAAAGTGTACCACCAGTGTGGCAATACTGATATGATGGCAAATGATGCAGTGTCCTCAAGCAATTTAGAGCAGTTTAAAGTAACTAATAGTGCAATGATCTGGTAGACTGGCGATTGTGAAAATGGTGCAGAGTTCTCAAACAAGAATGGCCAGATCAACAACAGAAGGTAAATCGTGCAGTGTACAAATAATCTAGAAGTGTCCAGACAGATATGTGCAATATTGGCAGCATGTTGCCATGAAATTGTAAATGAACTATTTAAGAAGTTAATAGCAAGGGAAAAGAGCTGTTGGAATGTCTGCTGTTTTTTTGTTTGCATTGTTTGATAGCGCCTACCTGAGGGAAGGAGCTGGAATAGGTGATGACCAGGGTCCAAGAGGATTTTGCGTGCCCTTGTTTTAGTCCTGGCAGTGTGCAAGTCCTCGAGAGAGGGTAGTGCAATTATTTTCAGCAGCGTTGACTGTCCGTTGCAGTCTGATTTTTGTCTTTTTATGTGGCAGCATCAAACCAGATTGTGATGGATGAGCACAGAACCGATTCAATGACCGCTGTGTAGAACTGCCTCAACAGCTTCTGTGGCCGGCCGTGCTTCCTCAGAAACCGGATGAAATACATCCGCTGCTGGGCCTTTTTCAGGATAGAGTTGGTGTTGGTATCTCATCTCAGGTCCCAAGAAACTTTAATTCCCAGGAATTTAAAGGTCTCGACGGTTGACACAGGGAAAGTTGGACAGCGTGAGGGGCAGCTGTGGCGAAGGATGTTTCCGGAAGTCCACGATCATCCCTACTCTCTTGAGCGTGTTCGTTAAGTGTCCTCTATAGCCTGGCGGCATTGGCGAAGTTCGGCTTGTTATTGAAACTGTGAAATGTCTTGGTTGGTACACACACACGCCTTCATAGAAGTTGATGTAGTATGTAATAGTGTCCGTATATTCATCCAAGCTGCCAGTTGAAGTTTCAAAGACACTCCAATCTTTGCAGTCAAAACAGTCTTGAAGTTCCATTTTAGCTTCATTACTCCACTTCTTCACCACAGTCTTTGCACATTTGTTTGTTTCCTGTATGTTGGTATTAAGTGAATTAAACAGTGATCAGACAAGCCCAAAGCTGCACGGGGAATAGCACGGTACGCGTAGTACAGCAGTGGTGTAGTGATGCAGCTCGAGTGAGAGACAAGTTTTGTCTGTCGTGGAGAACCTAAGTTTAACCTAGGTTTTTAGCAAAGTTATGGCGCGTGTTTGTTGCGTACTTCCGGTGCATTTCTTTTAAATCAAAGCAGCCATTTATTTTTTGAGAGTTATGTTTTAAAATGAGTTTCAAATGGTTCAGTTGGTTTTTAACTATTCATGGCAGGGCTTGGTCGCTGCAATCCCCCAAAATGGGTAATACCCATGAATCATGAGGGGATTATTGTACAAGAGTTAAATGAATAAAACTCCCTTTGTAAAGATTATAAAGCTGATATATCTTTACAGAAAGCACCCAGTGCCCCTTCCTTGCTGCTAGTGGTGAAGGAAGATGACTCCGGCAAAGGAAACCTGGGATTCATCCACGCCTTCGTTGCCTCCATCTCTGTCATCATCGTGTCCGAGTTGGGCGACAAAACCTTCTTCATCGCTGCCATCATGGCCATGCGGTACAACCGGCTCACCGTGCTGGCCGGCGCCATGCTGGCCCTGGGGCTCATGACATGCTTGTCAGGTGAGTGATATAGTGGAAGCTCTAACACAGGGGTGTCAAGCTCATTTTCGGCGTCGGCCACATCGTAGTTATAGTTTGCCTCAAGAGGGCTGTAATGAGTGTGAAAACCATATACAGTGGGTACAAAAGTATTCAGACCCCCTTAAATTTTTCACCCTTTTTTTATATTGCAGCCATTTGTTAAAATCATTTAAGTAAATTTTTTTCCTCATTAATGCACACAGAGCACCCCATATTGACAGGAAAAAACTGAATTGTTGAAATTTTTGCAGCTCTATTAGAAAAGAAAAACTGAAATATCACACAGCCATAAGTATTCAGACCCTTTGCTCAATATTTAGTAGAAGCACCCTTTTGAGCTAATACAGCCATGAGTATTTTTTGGGACTGATGCAACAAGTTTTTCACACCTGGATTTGGGGATCATCTGCCACTCCTCCTTGCAGATCCTTTCCAGTTCTGTCAGGATGGATGGTGAACGTTGGTGGGCAGCCATTTTCAGGTCTTTCCAGAGATGCTCAATTGGGTTTAAGTCAGGGTTCTGGCTGGGCCATTCAAAAACCGTTACGGAGTTGTTCTGAAGCCACTCCTTTGGTATTTTAGCTGTGTGTTTAGGCTCATTGTCTTTTTTTAAAGGTGAACCTTCGGCCCAGTCTGAGCTTCTGAGAAGGTTTTCATCCAGGATATCACTGTACTTGGTCGTATTCGTCTTTTCTTCGATTGCAACCAATCTCCCTGTCCCTGCAACTGAAAAACACCCCCACAGCATGATGCTGCCACCACCATGCTTCACTGGTGGGACTGTATTGGACAGGTGATGAGCAGTTCCTGGTTTTCTCCACACATGCCACTTAGGATTAAGGCCAACAATTTCTATGTTGGTCTCATCAGACCAGAGAATCTTATTTCTCACCATCTTGGAGTCCTTCAGGTGTTTTTTTAGCAAACTCCATGGAGGCTTTCATGTGTCTGCACTGAGGAGAGGCTTCTGTCGGGCCACTCTCCCATAAAGCCCCGACTGGTGGAGGGCTGCAGTGACGGTTGACTTTCTACGACTTTCTCCCATCTCCCATCTCCCGACTGCATCTCTGGAGCTCAGCCACAGTGATCTTTGGGTTCTTCTTTACCTCTTCTCCCCCAATTGCTCAGTTTGGCCGGACCATTTTAAGGATGATCATAAGAAATGGACGGCATCCGAGTTCAATATGAGTGTCACATCAAAGAATCTGAATACTTATGGCTGTGTGATATTTCAGTTTTTATTTTTTTAATAAATCAGCAAAAAATTCAACAATTCGTTTTTTTTTCTGTCAATATGGGGTGCTATGTGTACATTAATGAGAAAAAAATGAACTTAAATGATTTTAACAAATGGCTGCAATATAACAGAGTGAAAAATATAAGGGGGTCTGTAAACTTTCCGTACCCACTGTACAGTGAACCGTAACCATAAAGCGTCAACACCATGCATCTAGCATGTACATAAACATTAACACACGTTACATGTGAAAACGACTGTATTCAGTAGTTAAATTATGCAACACAAATTGCAACAGTTCGTCTTGGAATTGTCGCCAAAAAAAACATTCAAAGAAAAAGCAAAATGCATGCATACAGGACTTTGTCCTGTGATGCTTGAACTGGTTTTGTGTAACTTCACATTGGATTAACATAGCTGTATGATTATGTCATCGACTTTTGATTCCTCTTGCACCCCTCGCTCCACAGTGCTGTTCGGCTACGCCACCACTATCATCCCCAGACTCTACACCTACTATGTATCCACCGGCCTTTTTGCCATCTTCGGCTTGCGCATGCTGCGCGAGGGCCTGAAGATGAGTCCCGATGAGGGCCAGGAGGAGCTGGAGGAGGTGCAGGCTGAGATCAAAAAGAAGGACGAAGAGGTAAGATTAGAGTCCAAAGGCTGCGGTTTTATTTTATTTTTTTTAACCGAAGGAAATATAATTGTATACATCCCAACAATAAAACCATGGTTTTAAATTAAAGGTGAGGCACAAAAGTAGAAGTAAAAAAATGTCTCAGATATGAATCCATCCATCCATTTTCTACAGTCCTCATTACAGTCACGAGTGAGCTGCAGCATATCCCAGCTGACTTTGGGCGAGAGGTGGGATCCACCCTGGCCTAGTTAGCAGCCAATCGCAGGGCTAACTAAAACTAAGGTAGACTGTCGGTACGACAGTGATGTCCTCCTCTCTCATGACTAGTCGGTACGACAGTGATGTCCTCCTCTCTCATGACTATCTAGATGTGAATAGAGTCCAATCGTTGATTTACAGATTCTTCCACAGGTAAATGATTTTGTGAAGGGCTGTGGTTGTCGTCGGTCGGACTCTTCGATCCAGATAGTGTTGAATTCCCTCTTCAAATGTGTTTGTCTGAACTTGTACTAGGTGTCTTTTGGATGCTATAGTGTCCTTGCATTTGCCCAAGTGGGGCAGTGATCCATCAGCTCTGTTGAAACTAGTTGGATTCTCAGGGCATTGAATCGATTGCAACTGGACTCTTCTGTTTATGCTCTCTCTAAGTTGGAGCATAAATGGTTGAGTTTTCCACACAAACACTGGCTAATGCGTCCTAACTAAGCTTTTGTTGCATGAACTGATGAAGCTTGCTCAGATGAGAGGCAAAATGCCTTTTTAAGACAAACACAGCAGTCCGGTTGCAATTGATTCAATGTCCTGAGGATGAAATTACCTGGATGAATGAGTGTTCACGGACAAACTAGGTGGATGTTTTTGACTGTTGGCATCCATTTTGTTATGCACATTTCCGCCACTTATGGAACTGGTGTGGAACTGCATCACCTGGCATGATGTCAAGTGTTTTTAGTTAGCAAGTTTTTGCAATAACGAAACAATTTATATTCAACTTTTGTGCAGATCTTTCTAATTGAAGTTCTTCAACTGATGGCAAACTACTGGTTTTGTCTTAATGAAGCTTCTCACTCACGTCAACATAGTTCCTTGGCAGCAAAGCAAAACTTCTGAAAAAAGTGCCTCAACTCACCTGAACATAGTTCCTTGGCATCAAAATATCACAAGATGGTGACAAAGCACTGCTTATGTCTAAATGAATCACGTCAACTCACCTCGACACAGTTCCTTGGCACAAAGCAATACTTGTCTAAATTAAGCTTCTCAACTCCAACATAGTTCCTAGGCAACAAAATGGCAGCAAAGCCATATTTGTATCTGAATGAAGGTTCTCGACTCACTTGACCATACTTCCTTGATGGCAAAGAACTATCCATCCATCCATCTTCTACCGCTTATCTGAGGTCGGGTCGCGGGGGCAGTAGCTTGAGCAGGGAGGCAAAGAACTACCTTTGTGTAAATCAAGCTCCTCAACTCATTTCAACATGGTTCCTTGGCACCAAGGGGGCACAAGATGGTTAAAAAGCACTACTTTTGTCGAAATGAAGCTTCTCAACTCACTTCAACGTAGTTTCTTGGCACCAACTAGGTTCCACAGCAATAATTATATTTCTAAGTGCTTTGGGCTTAGCACAAAAACAGCGAATCGGTGAGTTGTTCAGTGACTATTCAAGAATCGGTCCCACCCAAACATTGCGAACAGGTGACTCTGCGAATAAACGGGGGAACATTGTACATTACAGTGAAACTCTCTCTCTTTTTAAATCTGCTTAGTTACAACGTTCCAAAATGAGCAACGGCGCGCCAGACGTGGAGGCGGGATCTGGCTCGTTATCGCCACCGTCGTCGTCCAGGTGGCACAGCGTCATCTCGCCCATCTTCATCCAAGCGCTCACCCTCACCTTCCTCGCAGAGTGGGGAGACCGCTCCCAGCTCACCACCATCATCCTGGCTGCCCGCGAGGTGCGTCATGTGACACAGAGCACAACACTTTTTAATGGCTTGTATACAAGTAGTCGGGTCATTGGAGTGCCTGCCCACCCATTAAGTGTGAAATTACACAAGTCAATCTTTTGTGAGCGAACCCTTAATATTCTTAATATTGGATTTTGATGTCATTGTATGGCAAAGTTACATAACACTGCCCCCGCACAGTTTCTCCCCCCCCCATGAAGTGGCAGAGCCGCCACTTTCAAGCAACGGCCGGGCAAAACGGAAACACTGTCATGTCAAAGCCAAAAAGCTGAGCAAAGTTACCAGCTTTGGCTTCGCATACAGAGATACCTTGACTTATGAGTGCCCCAGCTTAACAGTATTTCGAGTTACGAACCATCGCTTGGTTGATTTTGATTTTTAAAAATTATTTGTATTTTTTTCACTGCTCAGGTTTAGTGGGGGGAACAAATGGAGCAATTAATGTACTAAAATGCCCTCCCATGTGGGTACGGGGAGCCACAATCTTCGATGCACTATCAATCGATTATTGAAACAGGACAGTCAAACACACAAACGAAAAAAAATGAGAACATTCACGGGAAACTGCTATGGGCCACAACTCGCTCTCACCCGTAAACTAACCGACCAACCCGATGCCCGCTCCTTACATCACTCACCAAGCTACGCCCCTTAAAGGCACACATCCAACACACAAATACTACACTAAGTACAGTAATTAGACTTCATAAAAAAAAAAATTTCTTTACATAATTTTGTTTTTATACAATACAGTGCTATTCTTTTTACGACAAAATTGTGGGTTTTTTGAGGAGCTGGAATGGATTAATTCATAGGCGGGTACGTTTTACTTCACACGCTGTCCTCTCTAGTCATGGTAATGAGGAGGGAAAAAAAAAACACGTGGTAGGCATTGGCTCATTTGCATGAGACATGACCACCCCCTTAAAACAGGGTCATTTCAGCAAGGTTAAAAAAGGTGAAAAGCATCCTGTAATTATTGTGATATTTTGACAAAAGCATGTCACAGACCTATTATGTAGACACTTGAAACTGTTTTAAATTGTGAAAAATGCATATTATTTCTACTTTCCAACCAAACCAGGATCCGTTTGGTGTGGCTGTGGGCGGCACGCTGGGACACTGCTTGTGTACGGGCCTGGCTGTGATTGGAGGCCGGATGATTGCCCAGAAAATATCCGTCAGAACAGGTGCGACCACTCGCATGGGAATTGAATTGAATTGAATATAACAGCAACACAGTGACCGAGTTGTTAGCACGTCTGCCTCACAGTTCTGAGGTTCAGGATACAATTGTCACTGCTCTTCTCACCTTTCAGTCACAATCATCGGCGGAATCGTCTTCCTGGCGTTTGCCCTCTCCGCCCTCTTCATCAAGCCCGATGCTGGACTGTGAGAGTGTCGCTGAAGGACTCTTTTGAGTGTACATACTGTATTTTGTAGTCGCTGTAAGAGATTGTCGGTAAGCCCAGAGTCTCCTCCACTGCAGCCCGTCTAGCTTCAAGGCATTATGGTAGGTGTAGTTTGAAGACGACAAGGATGTTATTGAACTTGAAGATGCACAGTTATTTCCTCACAACCTTTTATTTTGAATTGATTTTTCTTTTTTTTAAATGTGTTACTCAACATGCGCCACGTCAATTGCTTATTTGGTGATTTTTTAATTCAGGAATACATGTAATCCGTATCCTTTATTGATACTGTATGTTTTTCTTTCTTTCTTTTTTTTTTTTTCTGATGTATCGGGGTGCAAATCCTTTATGGTCGCTGTCACTCCACAATGTATTTTCTCTACAATCTATTTATTTAGTTTCATGTTCCAGAAATAGGTGGCCAGGAAATATTTTTGTAAATGTTTGACAAGTCTGGTGTGAACTATGTAATACGCCGCAATAAATTAAGCCTTTTAAAAATCGAATTGCTCATTAAAAAAAGTTTTCCTCTGCCGCGTGAGCCAAAGAAATTGTTACACTTTGACCTGACAAAATCACCACCCCAACTAGAAATTCTGTAGAAATTGCGTGTGGATGCCTAAGAGCTGTCTCCATTATTTTGAAATGTTATCATGGGAAATTGAATTTGAAAATGGAAAAATAATAACAGTACTAATAATAATAATTATAAAGTGGCGTATTAGTAGTTGAATATTTTAAAGTTAGAACGGTATGAATCTCTTGAAATTGTGATTCATGTCCATGTGGGAATTACTATTGGTACTCTTAAAAAGTATAAATGTGGGTCATTAAGCTGGTTTGACTCAGTTGTGAAATGTGTAATGTAATGTAATTTGGTAAATTTTTAATGGCAGCTATTGAATTCCTCAATGTTTTTTTAAAAGGATGATTACAAATGGTAAAAAAAAAATTTGAATTTTTTTTAATTTTTTCCCCATTTGGGAATTATATCATGGAAAATGTGAAATTATTTACCCAAAATTGTAATTTATGGAAGTTAGGACGGTTTGTATCAGTTTTGAAATTGTGAATTAGTAAATGTTTACATAAATGTAGGAATGTTTTCAACTTCTCGGGGACTATGTGGAATACATCAAAAAGTATATTTATTTATTTGGGCGGGAGGTTGTTGGAATGGTTTGAATCTGGAGAAATTGGGAATTTAGAAAATGTGTATTGATTTGGGAATTTTCGCATGGAAAATGGAATTATTTCCAAAAACGATAAACTGTACAGAAATTGGATTGATTGGACAATAGGATTTTGGGAAGTTGCAAGAGAGAAAACTGGTGAATTTGTAAAATGTAATTAATCTGGGTCTCGTAGAGTGCTCCTGGGAGAATGTGGAATTATTCAAAAAGATGTTCTGTTCACTTAACAGAAGGTGTCATCTTTTTGGGTGAATGATAAGGATTGACAAAAATGTATTTAAAATTAGCATAATTGTCAAACATGTCATTTACAACCATGTGTGGACACCAGATGGCATCACAGTTCAGCATATATATTCATTACTTTATACAGGTCTGTGAACAATAATTTACATACTAGTGAATTGTAATATTCATAGTAGGATAAGGGGTACAGAAAATTGATGGATGTATTTACTTTCCCGTTCTCCTAACGCTGTTATTAAGAGTGATGTAACATTTAAATATCACTTTGGTATTTTACCATATGTCAAATACTTGATTTTTTTTAGTGTGGCTTTCCACATTTGGATGTGTTGTGTTTGACAAGCTGGGTCGCACACCCATTGGAGCCACTTTGGCACCTGTTACAGGTGATCCAACTAAAGTGCCCGCCATCGCTTCCCCCTCTCCGGGCATGTGCGTGCCTTTTCCCCGCTGCATGTATCCACTTCCATCCAGCCGGGCTGCGTCGTCACCGGCGCCCAGCCAGGAGCTCCACCAAGCCGGTTAAGAGTGGACTGACTGACTGTCAGTCGGGGTAAGTGCAACACCGCTGGACGCTTTGTTCCAGTGTCTGCATCACAGCCCCCAGCCGGAACCGCGTCTCCTTGCCGGGTTTGGGCTCTCGCCAAAGGCCCGCTGACCCACATTCTTATCTAACGCGGCGGTAGCTAAGCTAACAAGCAAGCCGACTAGCTTTGGCAAAAGTAGGTTGATGCTCGCTTCTCTGGAGATTGACGCGTCGCTTATTATTATTTTTAAACTTCTTCGTTTAACCGGGACGAGAAAATGTAAGAGTTTTTACCTTCTTGACACCGTACGAGAGGTGCCCTGGAAAGGTCCCGTCCAATGTAACGGTAAGCGGCGGCACACTCGAGTGGTCTTGTTTTTCGCCAAAGTGCTGTAAAATAAACCGGCGTTTGTTGGTTAGCATGCGGGCTACGTGCCGTTAGCCTAGTGGTGAATCGCGGGGCAACGTTGCCGGCCGGCGTCACCTCCGAGCCGGCTACGTGCGGGTGAAGGAGACGTGCCCAGGGGCTCCATTCTGGGGGGATATTATGTTCTACTCGGGGGGCCACCGTTAAATAACCCTCTGCTCATATGTATTAATATTTGACTTCTTTTTGTCATCTCATTTTAAAAGTTAAGGTTTAAAATAGGATGTTCCCACACATCTTTAAATAGAGCTGTTTTGAAATTTGGATTAGTATTCTAAAATGTATAATTTGGTGAATTATATACGTGGGGGAAAAAAATATGTTTATTGAATGGAGCCTTGGAACATAATGAAATTGTTCCAGATTGGGTAATTGTACTAATTTGGCTTTTTAAGTTTTGAGTGGATGGAAGTTTTGATCTATTTTTTTCTTTGCCTTTTTAAAAGCTTGAAAGCGGAAGCGTGGTGCACTCGTTGTTTTGTTTGAAGACTTAATTTTCCATAGATGCGAATGCTTGTTTGTTGATGTGCCCCAAAATTGAGTAGCAAGAGACCAGGGTGTCCCCCACCTCTTGCCCAAAGTCGTAGAAAAAGATGTAATGACAAATTCCTGACAAAGCAATCAATCCACAAACCAGAAGAAAGTCACTTCTGGAAAATGCGCAAGAAAATCTGGTTTTGCATGGTCAGTCTGTCCAAGTCATTTGATTGAACACTCCAGTCCTTTACGTGGCAGTAATTGGGGGCCAACTGCCACACACCGCAAGCATTTTTTTTTTCCTCACTGCAGGTTCATTTGCTGGGCATGGTGGGTAGCTGCCCCCCTCCCACTCGAATACAAGCGGACTGTGACAGTTTGGCATTTTTGCACGAACAGTGATCAAAATAAGAAAAGTAAGCGCTTTCTACTTGTTTGTACTTGGCAGCGGAAAAAAATTATGATAAGGAGACAAAACCTCATCGTTGTTTTCAGTGCACTGAAATGCAGTTGCCATGTGGGCAAAAGTGGATACATAGAACAATATAGAAAATTATCATTGATTTTTTTAAATTCTAAAAATAATTGAACAAGTCAGCTGTGTAATGTCTTCATAAGCAATTGATATGATCAAATGCCTAAATTAATGTCTTAAAATAAATGAATGCAAGAAAAAGAAATATTGCATATGCATGGAAAAAGTACACTAATAAGGTAAAATATAAAAATACATGATTGCTTATTACTATTAGACCAGCACCCAAGTTAAGTTTTATGCCACAGCTGCTCTAATTTAATAAGATTGGTAAAGACCAACATCTTTTTTAGTGTTTCTAATAGAAATGTAAGAAAGGCATATATTCTTTATCCTCTGCGAAGAACGAGTACTATTACAGCGACTTACTGAGAAGCTGTAACCATCTTCATGTATATCCGTATTGTATGGCTGTATTATACTGACCTCAGGTCGACTTGGTACGCACGACAGAAGGAGCAGCACAATGTCCATTGAATTGAAGCAAGAAATGTGACAAAAATGGTTTAATTCTTTACGTTCTATTTAATTATGTCATGAAGGTATGTTTTTATAGAGTACATATAGAGTGCTATTTTTCTTATTAAAAACCCATGACAAGCATTTCTGTTGGGTTATTTGGGGAGGCTGGAACAGATTATCGGTATTCCCATTAATTTCAATGGGGAAAGTTGGTTTGCGATTTTGTTTACTTATTTGTTTTTATTATTTACATTTTAGCAGTTGAGTAATTATGCCTAATTCTTTCTGACTTGGATATAAAAAAAAAAAAAGGTGAATTCAGTTCAAAAATTTCTGATTCGTGTTCAACATGGTAAAAATTGCAAGAGCTCACTGAAAGTGAAAGAGTCCGTGTAATTGTTACACTGCAAGCACCTCTATAATGGGGACGATTGTTTGGAGGATTCCCATGCTTTCCCTGCGTAACCATGCATTGGATTTATGCAATGTATACATTCTCCACTACTACTATGCCGGCCAATTGGTGGAGAAATTTCAAATCCTACAAACATCCACAGATATTCAACTAATAGAAACCTTCCATCAAGTGATCTTGTGTTTTGCCGTCAGGCATGATCTCATGGCATCAAAGATGTCAAAATGACTCTGCTATTTATGTTTCCTGATGTGTCAGCTGCGTGCGCCACATGCAAAGATAAGCAGCAAGTAGAAATTTTCCACAGGTGAAGATACTGAAGATCTCTTCGAAGATTGTATCACGTGGTTCCAGATGTGATCAAAGCAAACTTGTAAACGGTGGCGTGCACTGAAAACATTAGCGTAGCTGTCGCCATAGCAGCAGTTTTATCGTAACTGCATCAGCTTGACGCGTGTGAGTGCAAAGGTTCCATCAACCTTTTCCTGGGCCTCTTCAGGACACTGGTTGCACATCATGGTTGACAAATCTGTTCATATTTGACAGTTTTCAAATTATGGGGCTGGAATAGAAAAATAATGCCTCAGCTTTGCGATGAACCCCTTCCCTGCGGAGTTGGCCATGCCTATTTTTGGTCTTATTGGACTTGCTAGATGTTTTGAAAGCATATATTTTTTGACAGAATTGTTTGCCCGTGGATTTCATTACAGCAAGTTATTACCATGGCCAAGTTCTGCAAAAGCCACCCAGTTGTTTGGTGGGCACCAGTTTCTGCTTCATGCTAGAACCACCTGGATTACCTAAAAAAGTGAAATGTTGTGAGCCTTAGTACAAAAATAGTCTGCCCATGAAATTCACTTAACAATACCCGTCGGGGAATTCCATGGGCCGACATCCATGTTCACACCACGCCCATTTCCATCAGAATCACTGCCCAGGAAGAAACTCTTCAAGGGATGCTGGTTTAATGCCTTAACTGTTTATTTCAAACATAGAATGCATGGGCAACTCATGAGAAATTCCTTTTTAACCCTTTTAGATGGCGCTTTTATCAAAATGAACGCATGTAAATGTACAGTACATGAAATAGACACATAATGTACACAGTGTTTCCCCTACATAGGCTTTACTTGGCCGGGCCGCTGAAGAAGATGAAACTAGAATTCCCCACCGCCCCGAAAAAAAACCGAAGTGCACTCATACTGGACAGATACACAGACAGTGGAAAGCTCTACTCTGTCTGTCTGTCTGCTGGTCTGTCTGCGCTGGGCTGCTCCTCAGATTTTGATGCCACGCTCCGCGTCGCCAATTTGTTCAGGATTTGCCAGCTTCTGATTGGGGCTCATTTGGGCAAATTCCCTAGCTGGAATTGGTCACTGTATGAGCTCTGAAATTAGACCAAAATAGCTGTCCTTCTTGAGAGAGACTTGAGTTTTCGCATGTCCTCGCATCATAGACACCTGCACCTAAGTTTATGTCGATTGGTGAAACTTTGGATTTACAAGTACCCAAGAACCAGCTCCCAGTATCAACCTTCAGTTTTGTAAAATCTTGGTTTATTCTAATCAATCCTTTTTAATTCTCATTGAAGGCTTCCAATTTTGAAAATTCACAGAATTTTGCGACCCTACCCCTGACTGAAGCGTGGCGTAGAGACGCAAAAGTACTTCATGCATAGACACAAGAACCAGCAGCACACGTGCGTCACAGAAGCCAGTATCAGCTTGAGTCTTTATCTCAACACAAGTAGTTCCCAACGTACACACACACACACACACACACACAAACTCACACACACGATAGACACACGGCTGAACACTGTGACGCCATTTCGTAGCAGTTCAAGCTACATTCACGTAGGCGCACACTATGCCAAAGAGATACCTGATTCATTCTAAATACAAAACATATGATGTGAAGATTCATATTCTGATGAAAGCATGTTTCCAAGACACACGGGGAACTCTTTGTTGAATTCTGAAAAAATGCCTAAAGACGCCAAACACAGTGGATATAAAAAGTCTACACACCCTTGTTCGAATGCCAGGCTTTTGTGATATAAAAAATTTGATCAGATTAAATCATTTAAAAACCACCACTAAGGGGACCCCATTACCTGTACATTTGAAAACATAATACAACTAATTTTGAGAGTCGAAACAAAAATAAACAACTGAGATAGTGGTTGCAAAAGTGTACACACCCGCCTATAAATGGGGATGTGGCTGTGTTCAGAATTAATCAATCAGATTCAGACCCACGCTAAATGGGAGTCACCACACATTTAAGTCGCCATAAAAAAACTCTTCTGACAAACCTCACAATTTAGATGTTCAAGTGGGCTTTTCCTGGCTTTTTTTCCCCGAGCAGAATCCTGAAGTTTTGTGCTAACCCCTCCACAGGCACTAAACACATGCACACCCCCAGCTTTAAGAGGGCATGTATTTATTTTTTACTTCCCTTCTCTAAAATAGTTCTCTTTTTTGTGGAGTTGTATAGGTTATAGTTTGATAAAGGGTTTAAAATGATCTTGGTTTCATATTTTTATATGTAAAAAAAAACCAAAACTGGCATTTGGACAAGGGTGTGTGGACTTTTTTTATCCACTGAGTTGGTAGATTAAAAAAAAATGGAAAGTGGGTTTAGCTTAAAAAAATTTTGGATATTTTAAAAAAATATATATCTTTGAGTCCCTCATACTTGGCCTCATAACCATGGTGCTTTGTCAAGAATCTCGTCTATTGACCAATTGACTGCATTATTCCAAACACTTTCTATTCCCTGTTCCCCCAAATCCCCAATATGGATTTGTAAAGAAGAAAAAAAAATCCACCTGGTTTCTGAGGTTACGGGTTAGGACAGGAGCCTATTTATAGACAATTTAAGAGGTACACCTGCTTCAACGTTTTACCTTGCAGCCAGCCACTTTTGTGTTTTTTTCCATATTGCCTAAATGGAAAAAAAGGTTGACCTGCATGCAGATTTGGACCAATCAAATCCGTTTTGGCTTTGTAAGATAAGTATTTTTCTGTGCAAATATGTTAACTATGTGTTTAAAAAGTTTGTTATTGTAGGTTTTAAATGTGTTTAAAGGGGTATTTTAAGTCAAATGTTTTTTGTTTTTTTTATGTTTTGTACATGGCAGATTTTTACCTATCGTGGGTGATTCTGGAACCAAACTCCCGTAAAGAATGGGGCCCCACTATATAGCAAAAATTTTCAAATGTCATACTGGAGAAGTATGACAAGAAGCTAGTACAGGTATAGTCCAGGTATGTTAGGAATGATCTGTAAGCATAGCAGCAGTCTTTCTAAGCACGACACCAATTAAAAAACAGGTTCCATCCATGCTCTTCCAAGAACACATGCTCGTATTTACCTTTCTTGGAAGTGCCAGCTCAAGGGCGCCTTGTTCATGAATGAACTACCAGGATATATGTGTTTGCATGCCTGTGTATGTGTGTGTGCGGGTGTTCTCATATTGCAGCCGTGCCGACGGTGACCCAGATGTTCGGATTCACTAGTGTGAGCTCCTCGCCTCTGTTAATGTTGCCTTTCTTGTTCTTGTCAGATGAAGACTTGACACGAGATCTGGACCGCCGCAATAAGCTGCCGGGACGAGGTCAAAGGTAAGCCCTTCTAATAAGCACATCAGCACAAAGACTCGGACTTGAACTTGAATGAATGAACTATTTCAAAATTCAATTGTTATTACAGAGCCATTGCTGGCACGTGGGATAATATCTCATCCCAATTCTAAATGGCTGGGGCTTTTTTTCGTTGCTTGTTTCCATGGAGACTAAATCAAGTCGCCAGATTTTATCATTTGTCTCAAATTCAACTGTAATATAAATAAAATATACACTGCACACCTTAGCTGTTTTTGTGTAAAGCTGGAATATTAGGCTTTGACATTTCCATTAGGCAAAGTGTTTTTGTTGGTGAAACTCACCACTGATGGATTATTTCATTTTCCACCACAAGTCGGTGTCAGAAGTGGGATCCCTGGTGTTATAGTCCCAGCATTTAACTCATTCTGATGTTGTATCAGAGCCATAGCAAAGGCGAGATTGCCCTTGAATTGATTATGTAGATTAGATGTTCCTACGTAGTTTGGTGTCAGAAGTTGGATCACTCATGTGATGGTCCCATGAATCTTCTCACTTTGGAGGTAGTATCGGAGCCATAACAAAGGCATGATCGTGCATGGACTGATATTTGCACGTAGTTTACATTTTCCAACACAGTTTGGTGTGAGATGTGGGCTCCCTTATGTGATCGTTCCACACATCTTCCAGCTTCTGAGGTCGTATCATATGCATTAAGGCGGGAGGGTGCCTGGACTGATATTTGCATGAAAATTAGATTAGACCTTAATTTGGTGTCAGAAGTGGGATCACTCATGTGATGGTCCCATGAATCTTCTCACTTAGGAGGTGGTATCGGAGCCATAACAAAGTCATGATCGTGCGTGGATTGATATTTGCATGTAGTTTAGATTTTCCAACACAGTTTGGTGTGAGAAGTGGAGTCCCTCATGTGATTGTTCCACACATCTTCCAGCTTCTGAGGTCGTATCATAGGCATTAAGGCGGGAGGGTGCCTGGACTGATATTTGCATGAAGATTAGATTAGACCTTAATTTGGTGTTAGAAGTGGGATCCTTCATGTGATCGCCCCCCCAAAAACCTTTGGAATTAGTATCAGAGCCCTAATAAAGGTGGTATGATGACTGAACTGATATTTATATGTCAATTAGATTTTCCACCATAAATTGTTGTCAGAAATGGGATGCCTGGTGGGATCGTCCCAGCAATGATCTTCCTTCTAATATTTAATCAGAGCCATAACAAAGGCAGAGTGGTCCCTGGACTTATTTATGTCATTAAGATTTTCCACCACAATTTGGTGTCAGAAGTTGGATTCTTCATGTGATCATCCTACAAATGTTCCTGGCTTGAGGAGACTTGGACTGATTTTTTGCAAATGTAGATTATTAAATTTGGGGTCAGAAGTGAGGCCCCTCGTACGAATGCGGAACGGGCTGCAAACTTTCCGATTTAGCTGGGGCCAACTCGTTTCTGACTGTCTGTTTAGCGCTCAAAGCATTTACATCCGAGATTTAGTTTTAGGTAGTCACATGCGGGTCCTATTTGGAACCGTAGCGTGTGGTCTTTACGTGGCTCGCAGCCACAGTCATTCAACACGGGTACTCTCATACCGCTGGTTGTCACTCTGAGTTCCAACGACCCACTTGGTTCCCTACGCAGTCGAGACGCAAGGCCAAGGCGTCGCGGGGCGCCTGCCAACCGTCATCACCACCACCACCGCCGCCGCCGCTGCTACTGGCCTCAGACATTCCTGTCTGCTAGGTGAAAACAAAGAACCCCTTTGTGCTGCCGGGCCTATGGATCGGTGCACTCTTGGACTGGAAAACCGTCTCGGAGACTAGGAAAGGGTTTAGTTTGGTGGCTTTTCTTGTGGGTGGTCAGGGGTCATAATTGTATTCATTTTCTTCCTTCTTTTGTTCTGGCCTGTAGGGTGGATCTGTGACCCCTTCTATTGTACATGGTCTGTAAAAGCCAGCATTTTTACATTTTTGGGCATGTCGACCCGTCAATTCGGTATCAAAGCCGGAACTGAGGTGGCTGAGGTGTAGTATGAGGGTATTCAGGAATGCCAGGACCATAGTGTGTTGAATTCTTATTTTCCACAGATTTGGTGTCAGAAGTGGGATCATAGGTCAAATTTTTCCGGGTTTGACGTAGTATGGAAAGCCGCAACGGAGGCGATATGGTGCCTGTTTGTAAGGGCATTCGGTACTGCCAGAACAATGGTGTGATGGATTATCATTTCCCGCGATGATTTGGTGTTTAGAAGCAGGACCCCTCAAGTAATCACCCCACAAATGTTCGTCCTTCTGGGGTAGTATAGAAACCACAAAAGACCCAGGACACTTCCTGTGTGTAAGGGGATTGTGCAGTGCCAAGACTGGAGTGCGACAGATTATTTTCCACCAATTTACATGACAATTTGCTGTCAGAACAGGGATCCCCCATGTAATGGTCTCGCAAATTTTCCTCCTTCTGTGGCAGTATCAAAGCTGTAGCGGAGGCGGGAGACTGTCTGTGTATAAGGGGATTCCGCAGATGTGATGAAGGATTATTGACACATTTTGTCTGGTTCTGTCTAAAAGGCAGTGGCAGAAAAATCCCGTACCTATTTATAAAAGGCTTGTGTTTCCGCCACTTGTGGTGCAGTCCGTCGTAAAGGGTCTCAAAATATATAACCTGAACCATCCCACTTTTTACTACCCCTCGGCAGCCGACGGTGTTTACTAGTAGTCTTTTAATCACGCTCGACTAAGCTGCAGTCTGCCGTTTTGACAGCGAGGACCTTTTGAGTGATCGCAAATGTTCCAGTCTCGGGTGTCAGCGAATGACACAGATGATGAAAAAGGCAACAAGGGGTTGCTATGACACCGGGGGTTTACCTAACCGTGTGTCAAAGCAGTCATCTTTGATTAACGTGCATCAATGATTACTTATTTACCTGCACAAGTTTATGATTACTTATCAAGAGCTGAATCCTAACCGATCAACTCTTTTCAAACAAGAAAGACTCAGAGACCTCCGCCAAGGCTCCGACAGTGGTTGTGTTACACCAGGGATGTCAAACGACTTTTTTCTGCAGGCCATGTTGTACAGTATTTATGGATTCCCTCACTAGGCTGTTATGACTGTAAAACTATTTTGTCTCATCTAACCTCATCATATTATTACACAATGTATACAGACCAATATGCTTTAGGTGAAAAACCATGCTATATCGAGACCGTATCAAAATATTTTGTAAATATAATTTGACCCCTCCTACAGATTTTGAACTCATTTAAACTTAATAAAACACACTTTGTAAATGCAATGGTGCTGCAACGTTATTAAGAGTGAATACAATTTCCTATTTTAGTACAGGTTTTTGCAAGAAACCTGAAGTAGACTCACATGATTTGCTCTAGCAGGCCACGTAAAAGGATGTGGCGAGGCGGATCTTGCCCTCGGCCCTTGAGTTTGACACCTGTGCGCAACACAATCAGAAGCACTGACCCACAATTACAACCTAAATTTGCATATTTGTTCCATGCAGTTCTATCTATTTTCTACATTTCGTTGCGTTTCTGTTGGCTGCGCTGTTTTCAGTATGTATATATTTTTTGTCCAGTCCGATGTAATTTAAACTATATGAGCAATGGCGCTGCTTATTCCATCAATCAGATTTCAAATCCGTCCTCACAAGGCTAGATAGTATGATGTGTTGTATTTATTTATTTATTGTCATGTTATTTTATAAATATCGATTCTGCACTGCTCCAGATTATGTCTGTGGCTAGGCATGAACCGGTTTCCAATGTTAAGGTATACTGTGGTTTTTAAAAAGTCACGGTTTCGAAAAAAAAATGTCCTGCATGATAAACATCTGAAAGTCTGCTAAATCCCACCAGTCGGCATTGAATTCACACTATCTGCTGCTCACATAAATAGTAGTGACAGCCCGCAACTTTTGCGTTAAGTTGTTTAGTTCTCCAAGTTTCAACTTTCAGTGTATGTTAAACATACCATAAGGCATCATTCTCATTTTGTAATGTTAAGTACTGTAGCTAGTCTGATAATAAACTGCATTTGCTCTTGCTCTACCTGAAGTAGGCTAAATGTAAAATATAATACATTTTAGGCTGTAGGTGAATAGCTTTCATACTTCGATTTTATTTTTTTTGTTTTTTTGTTTTTTAAACGTAACTCTTTTTTTTTTTTAAGCTTGGTCTCTCCTAGGTAAAAAAAATCCTTTCTGGGTCAAGTTCAAGTATTTCTCATTATTGTTGAGTTGCAGTTTTTGTTTTTCTCATTTCAGAGACTGCATTAATTTTGATTTTATTTATTTTAACTTAACATGGTACACATTTACTAATGTAATGTCAATGGGAAAAAGTTGTTAATGACTCTATTTTAAAATAATACATTTTAGAGCTGCAATTGTAATCCCACAATGCCATGAAACCGCAATATTTTTGCTCAAGGTTGTCATACTGTCGCAATCTGATTCCAGCCCAGGCCTACACCTGGGACGGTTGCATGTTGTTACATTGTGTTTTCGTATCGCTTTGATGTTTTTTATAAGTGCAACATGATAGCGGCAGTATTTAAAGGTGGATTAAGTCGCACACGTCCCCAGTTCCCACTGAAGGTCCAGGTACCAAATGCACTGCAAAAATACCTACCCATTATCAACGTTATACTGTATTTGCAGCAGTTGCCAGAAAGTCTCACACACAAACAACAGCTAAACCCACACAAATTAACACATCATCTCCTTGGTGGAGGTCTCCTAAAGACAGGAGTGTTTGTATATGCGTGACGGCTTCCCTCCTGATGACAGCCGTCAGGCTGAGGAACAATGGGTGTCTCATTCAGGGATGCCTCGCGGTAGCTGTGGAGGAGAGCAGGTTTATTTTTACACCACACGGTTGCTATGGCACACTGCCGGTGCCAGCCTGAAGCGTGGCAAGATGCGTCACTCGAGATCCACCACGGAGTGACTCACGTCCTCAGACATTTGATGGCCTACATGAGTGATTCCCAACCAGCGTGCTGTGAAAGATCATCTGGTGCACCGTGGGAAATGATCCTACTTCCTATACAGTGAACCCTTGTGTATTTGCGATATCTCAAATCTTTGCTCGCACGTCTCCACACAAAACAAATTGCCCAAGGGACGGACGGGTCAATTCTTGAAAAAATTCGTAAGGAGCGTCATTTAGTCAGGCAAATAGCAAAAAAAAAAGTGCTTTGTCGCCATCTTGTGGCATCTATACGCAATTACGAGCCTTTTTGGGTGAACGTCAGTTACTCGCGGATTTTCGCTATTCCTGACAGGGCTCGGTCCCTTTGCCCCCAATAACGAGGGGTTCACTGTAAATGGTCATTAAAAACATTTATGTACGACAAATAATGTATCTTTGTTAATTTATCGATGCCAATGACATATATTGACAGGCAGAACAATTAAAAGCTCTTCCACGAGATGGCAGAAGGTACACAGTTAACCTCCGCATGTACTTTTTGTGACATTTTTGTTTGGTGGTAAGCTGGGAGAGTTTTTATTTTTTTATTTTTTTATAAAATACAATTTGTTCCTTGGCTGAATCAAGGTTGGGAAACACTGGCCTACATCTAGAGTGTACACACACACACACACACACATTCATGATTGTGAGTGTTGATGTTGGTTTGGCTCTGTTGTCAGGAAAGCATTTTTGCATAGCGTGTCTGCGAGTGTCTGGACCCGCCTGTGCTGAGGGGGACACCCTCTGTAAGGTGGAATGAATTTGACAGGGTGGTGCCCGCAGTGCTGTGACTAAGTTTGGAGGATGTAGGAGGGGGAAAGTAGGTCATTGGGACAGCAGGTCAGTGAAGCAGCGGTGACATAGCAGTTACACAACCTCCGCTCTCCCGGTTATAAAACGCTCGCTCTGCAGCTTTGGATTCCTCAGGCTGACGGAGTAAAGCCGGGCTGCCTTCTTTTGTGCACATGACATACCGCCGTTGCTTTTCTGTTGCCGCCATCACTCGCTGTTGACAAGAAGCACAGCCACGGGGAGCAAAGAGGAACCCAACCCGAAGTCACGCGAGTCTTATGCAGGGAGTGGCCCAATTTCACCGCAAAGGCTAAAGTCACTCCGTCGTTACGACACCACCGTATTTGTCCTCGCATGAAAGGGTCACTATTTGTGATCACGCACAAGCAGCCCCTCCAAATCCTAAGCGTAATCATTAACACTAACCCTACCCCAAGTCATGGCCATTAACCCATTAAGTCCTAACTCTAACGATAACTCCTGACACCAATATGATCCCGAGCCCTGCCTATTAACCCTAACCATAACCCTACTCTAACTGTAATTCTAAGCAGCTGACCCATCCGCCCTTGACTGATCCCTAACCCCTAACCTTAACACTTAGCGTTACCTACAACCTAACCCTGCCACTAATGCCAAACCACTGACCTCTAACCCTTACACACACACACGACTCGGAGCTAATCCCATACTCCACCCCACCCAAACCGTACCCGCTTACGTTTCTTGCAAATAAACAAGTAAATAATAGCAAGAGACGTGAAAGCCAAACAGGTACTGACAGTTTTTAGTTCATGATGTAACTGGGTCAAATATTTAGCTGAGAGACCCAACAGGCATCCTCTTCTTTTCTTTTTTAACAATTTGGCAATCTATCATGGGCTACATAAACGGGATAATAACCCCAAGCGACAACCACTATAATAAAATATTGTTGAAGGATTTATTATTGTTTTTTTTTCTTTCCTTTTTTCTATCATACAAGTGTACCTAATGACATGGTTAGCGAGTTCTAATCTGAGGTATCCCCTGGACAAAGATGTCATGGTTTCAAGTTGGGACACGTCAAACGCATGTGTTTTTTTTTCTTTTCTAATACTGTAGATTCCGATGTCGCTGCCATGTGTCGGGTTCCCACGGCGAGTCGAGGCCAAGACTTTTCGGCAGCTCTTGACGTGCTGATCCAGGACGCCGCCGGTGGCCACGTCCACCTCGACTCAACCTTCTTCCGCTCTCCTCCTCCTCGTCCTCTCTCCTGACGGGCTCGGCTCTCCTGTCCGTAAGGTAAGACGGAATGAGTTTACAAGTTGTCATGCTGTATGGTGTTACTATTCATTTTCCTTGAAGGTTGACTCACAAATGTCTTCTCGCTATTGAAGGACCTCCATCTGACATGGTAACCCTGAAAAGGATCAAAATGACCTCAAGCATCGATCAGTGAGTCACTCTGCGAGAGAACATTTCTCAATTCCAATTGTGGCCTACGCTCGAATAGATGCTGTGCCACAGTTAGTCGCAAAAATAATTGATTGATGCCTTTTTTAAAAATGGAATGGTACCGTGTAACTTTTCTGTGACTGCTATAAACATTCTTTACGTGGCAACTGTAAAGCTGATATTAACAGTAGCATTTACTAAATACAAAAAAAAGCATTAAAAAATGCCCCCCAAACATATTTTACAGAATTCTTTTTATGTTGTATCATTGTTTGTGAAAATAAATAACTTTACAACTTTTTAAAAATGCTTTAGAAAAAGTGAAGGCCTTCTCCCTAATGAATGCATCTGTAAAGCTGATGCAAAGCAGGAGTTTTTCAATACTATAACAAAATAAATGCCGGAAAAAAAAATCCTCAGTGCTTACTGTTGTTTACATGTAGCGCCACTAGGTACCTTTACTCTGACTACTACCAGCAGTGTAATTTAAAGAGAATGTACTCAGAATTGTGATTGTTTTTTTGCTACGACCTACAGGGATGACGGTAGCATCTTTGGTTTAATGGACGGCGATGACAAGGACAAAGCGAAACGGTGAGAAAACATACCCGAGATGGCTTTTTTTTTGTTTTTTTTTGTTTTTTTCCTCCTCTCTCCAAGAGATGGTCTTGACCCGAGCGAATGTCCATCCAGTGTGTCCCGCAACAAGTCGGAGAAGAAGCGGCGAGATCACTTCAATGTCCTCATCAAGGAGCTGGGCACCATGTTGCCGGGCAACACCCGCAAGATGGACAAGTCCACCATTTTGCAGAAGAGCATCGACTTCCTGCAGAAACAACAAGGTAACCAACCCGACTGACTGTCGGGCTGGGTTACATGCGCTTTAAATAAAATATATATTTAAATATATATTCACAAAAATCAGGTTTCTGATTTCATTTTTTTCCCACCTTCGCTTGTAGAAAAAGCAAATGACAATGAGATTATTATCTGATGTATTTGCAACGTGCAAAGTGAGCTAACTCGCTATGAAAAAACACCAGATAGTCCACTGGCATGGCCGGTTTTAGAGCGCCTCATAGTCAGCCGTGGGTGCACGCATTTCATGGAGAGAAGGCGAAGTTGGCGAGTGGGGAATCAATTTTGAGCAATAAACTCGAATTTATTGATACAATCGGTTAATGGCCCAGCCATTACTAACGGCATCTTTTTTCATTTCTTTCGTCAGAAATCTCCACCCAGTCCGAGTCGACGGAGATCAGGCAGGACTGGAAGCCTCCGTTTCTTAGCAACGAGGAATTTACGCAGCTGATGTTGGAGGTGAGACGCCCGCTACTGAAATGGAAACCCACGCTATTTGCAGGCGGTACGAACTGAACCCTGCCGTGAATAGCGTGAAAATGTGAATAATTGACCCCCTTCACAAAAATGTTTAGAATTGTCTATATTAATAGTTTCAACCAGAAATAAACTACAAACTACGATCCCAAAACACCTTGATATTATTTGAAATTAATCTTACAACATTAACCTTAAGTGCGTGTGTATGTCGCCTTTGTAGCTCATACAAAATAGCAATTATCAAGCAATAACGAGCCCTCTTGTCCTTTATTATCTTGAGCTTTTTTTTATAGCCACTCAACAAAGCAAAAAACAAACACATGCATCAAGCTAGCACTGCACAGCCTTCGCGCCGAATACTTCCTATTAGGGCTTTGCGACATCTTGTGGCATTTTAGTGACATAACAGCTGATGTTAAGATTTCAACTTGCGCACAACCTGATGGTCTGTTTCGTCCCAGGCGTTGGACGGCTTTTTCCTCGCCATCACGACTGACGGGAACATCATCTACGCCTCGGAGAGCGTCACGTCGCTGTTGGAGCACCTCCCTGTGAGTATTCCTGTTCCAAATGTGCATCATCTTTAACAACATTCATTTTAAAAGACACGCAATGTGTTCCAGTGCGATCTTGTGGATCAGAACCTGTTGAACTTCCTGCCCAGGGGGGAACACTCGGACATCTACAAGCTGCTATCCTCGCACGTCTCCGAGGGCGAGACGCTGACGCCCGAATATCTGAAGAGTAATCTGCATTTTCTTTTTTTTTATTTCCCCCCCCCCCCTGGGATTTGAGCTCAATGGTGAGTGTATGTTCTTTCAGCATTTAGTCACCTCCATTTTTTTCTCCCCCAATCAACAGCCAAGAACCAGCTGGAGTTCTGCTGCCACATGCTCCGAGGGACGATGGACCCCAAAGAGCCGCCCGTCTACGAATACGTCAAGTTCATTGGAAACTTCAAGTCCCTCAACAATGGTGAGTAATTAACATTAAAAACAATCTCTTTATTTTCATAAGACTGCATATGTAAAAGCAGACTTCAGCGCAGTAAGGCTAAGCTTATTTCTATACCTATACAAGTCAATCGATTTGACATAAATAAAAGAGCATATTGAGAACTTATTGTTAAAAAAGCTATAAATAAATGAAATAAATACATTTATATGTAATGTAATAATGAAAATCATATTTCGTATTGGAGTGATACAAGTATTGCAGAAATTCAATGTGAATTAATAATTGTAATTACTGACATTCAATGTATAAAAGAGCAAAACAAGTGGGGAAAAAATGTTTAAAATTTAATAACAAAAATTATATTTAATATTGAAAATGTAGTTTAAAAATGCAATTACTTACATTTTGCGTTAATAAAAGAGCAAAAATAAGAACAAATAGTTTTTAAAATGCCCTACAAAAATATATAACTTACATGAATTAAAGAGAAAAATACAAAAACATGTTTTTAAGATTTACAAAAATGTATTGTCATTTAGTAACATCAAATCGTCTTTATTGAAATAAATATAATTACTATGATTAACTGTATTTTACAAGAATAAAAGATAAATGGCGTATAAAAAAATCTAAGTCAATGTAGTATCATAGAATCATGTTAATAATAATACTAATATTGAAGTAACCAAAAAAATGGATAGATTGCAGGGATTCTTACATAAATCTTCGATCAATTAAACCGCAAACTAAGAAAAAAATGTTTTTCAAGATGTACATATTTAATGTTGACTAAAATGAGCAGCTCATTAAATATTTACTGGCTTTGTAAATTAACACCCGATGGGTGAACGGAGACTCCAGAGACGATTTGTATATAAGCCATTCAAAATGTCCCATTGTACTGTATGTCCCATTTCTCTCTGCGGCTAACGTGTCTGTTTGGAGTCCTAACTGGAATTTCCCCCTCTAGTGCCTAACTGTGCTCACAATGGCTTCACGGAGGCCGTCATTCAGCGAACGCTCCACTCGGCCTTTGAGGAGCAGCGGTGTCTCATAGCCACTGTGAGGCTCGCCAAAACCCAATTTATTAAGGTACACGCTCAATGTGCACTTGTTACACTTAAAATGAGGTCTGTGTAGTAGATCACATACATGCAATCCCACTTCTGACACCGCATTGTCGTGGAAGAAATAAGTCCAGGCGTCATCCCACCTCTGTTCATTTTTGCGATACTACTTTACAAGGAAGGACAAGGAAGGTCCAACAATGGACCCCACTTCTGACACCAGATGTTCATGGTGTAAAATACAATAATTTATACACATAAAAAAATAGTCATGTGTCTGATGGTGGTCATATGCGCTCCACAGGAGATGTGCACTGTGGAGGAGCCCAATGAAGAATTCACCTCCAGACACAGTTTAGAGTGGAAGTTTCTCTTCTTGGACCACAGGTAGACATGAGCACTTTATTAGGAACACCTGTATCAACACTCCTTCATCTTCTGCCTTTACAGATAGTAATGCTATGACGTATTCATTTCACACTATATAAAGTGGCTTTTGAATTGGGGGGTGTCCAGAGCTTCACCTATTATAGGTTACCTGCCGTTCGAGGTCCTGGGCACATCCGGTTATGACTACTACCACGTGGACGACCTGGATACGTTGGCCAAATGCCACGAGCACCGTGAGTCCGCCTCTGTTGAGAACTGTGATAGGATGTGTTATACCGTCCACCTTTTACCGTCTTCCTCATTGCGCGTTTGCAGTCATGCAGTACGGCAAAGGAAAGTCCTGCTACTACCGATTCCTCACCAAAGGGCAGCAGTGGATTTGGCTACAGACTCACTACTACATCACCTACCACCAGTGGAACTCTCGGCCGGAGTTCATCGTCTGCACTCACACTGTTGTCAGGTACAGAAACGCTGTCTACAATGTCCTGTAAAGCATGGGAAATCACGGAAATTGGAATTAGTTCAAACCTTTAATAATGGAACAGGGATTTTTTGAAGTCAAATTTTAAGTGTCAAAAAGTTTCTCGCAAGTTGTGAGCCTTTGGTTGGTCAAGATCACCATTGATAGATGATTTCCACCAGATTCTCTGCCACAATTTGGTGTCAGAAGTGGGAGCATACCACAAATCTTCCTCATTCTGAGGTTCCGGAGCTATGACCTTACAATGTATTTTTTTTAGAATGAGATTTTCCGTGACGCGATCAGTAAATGAATGAATGGATGCATGGATTTTCCAAGACAATTTGGGGTCAGAAGCAGGATTTGTGTGATTGTGTCACACACATTTTCTGTCTATCTTAAAAAAAAACTACTTATATTGTTCCATGACAATTTGATGTCAAATTGGGATCCCTCAAGTGATCATTCCCCAATTGTATTTTCGCCTCTTGAGTTACTATTTCTATGGGAATTTGGTTTCAGAAGGCGACCAGTTCAGGGCGTTCCCCGCCTCTCGCCCGAAGATAGCTGGGATAGGCTCCAGCACGCCCGCGACCCGCGTGAGGAGAAGCGGCTCGGGAAATGAATGGATGGATGGATGGATGGAATTTGGGTCCCTCGCCTGATCATCTCTCAGCCATAACATTGGCAGGATGATTTTAAAATAAGTAGAACAGAGTAAATGATAACCTCGGGAAAACCTAGATTAGGTTTTTCATGACAATTTGGTGTCAGTTTGGTGGGGTCTCTCGTGCGCGTCCATGGGCCATGGCTGAGGAGGGATTCTGCAATAACAAGGACACCACTGTAAATGTAAGAAATAAATATGTAAATAGAATTGCCTAGATTATGTGTCAGAAATGGGATCCTTTATGTGATCGTCAATCAGCCATGGCACAGGCGGGACCGTGTAAAAAGAAGAAAAACACTCAAAAGGTTAAAAAGGTCAAAATGGCTCAATCGTAAAACATGACAATTTGGTATTCAATAAAACGGTCTACCGAAAGAAAAACTAGACGATTACATTTCCCATGACAATGTGGTGTCAGAAGTGGGATCCGACGTGTAATCGCCCATGAGTCATGGCTGAGGCGTGATGGACAGTTCAAACTTTTGGGGATTTTTAGGATGGTTTTTGTCCAATTTCAAATTGGATATCCCGAGGTTCTTTTGATTTCCAATGTGTGATTGTTGCATAATTCATCATCCATCAGCTACGGCGAGGTGAGATCGGAACAGCGGAGAGAGTTCGGATCGAAAGCGTCGCCGCCGGAGATGACGGCAGACAAGGTGGGCGCCGCGATCCGTCCGCGTTGTCTGGCACCTTTTTCGTTCCACTCCGCTGACAAACGACACCCACCCCCGCCTCGCACCTCAGCAGTCGCAGGACTCCGGCCTGGAGTCGCAGCCTAACGCCTCGAGCATCACGGAGGCGCTGGAGCGCTTTGGCCACAGCGGGACGCCCTCTGCATCGTCACGCAGCTCGCCCAAATCCTCGCACACAGCGCTGTCGGAAGTGAAGCTCCAAGGAGACCAGGGCACGCCGGGTCGCCAGTCAGGATCTAACGCAGGCGTCGCGTCGCAAAGAAGATCGTCAGTCGGCAGTCAGGTCGGTCCGGTGTGAACTCCTAAGGTTAGATTTGACAATTTGGTGTCAGAAGTGGGCTCCCTTGGGTGATCGTCCATAGGAGGTTCTAAGGTTGGTCCTTGCAAGAAGAAAGGCCTGGATATGTCCATGTTTGTCAAGATCACCATTGGCACTGTAGATTCATTCGGTTTTCCAAGACAAGTTGGTGTCAGAAGTGATTTTTACCACAGATGTTCCTCCTTGAGCTAGGGTTAGGGTTAAATTGATCCAGATCACCATTGATTTCCCCAAACAATTTGGTGTCAGAATTGGGATCCCTCGTGTGATCATCGCATAAATATCCCCCCTTCTGAGATCCATATGTTGAGCTACTTGACAGACTGCTCTTTGCTAGAATAAAGGCTGGGCATTTCCATCGGGCAAAGTGTCAAGGTCACCCTTGATAGATTATTAGATTGTCCACACCAACTTGGTGTCAGAAGTGGGATCCCCCGTGTGAATCATCCCACAAAATTTCTGAGATTTACTCTCCATCAAAATGTCATCAAAAGGATTTGATTTGGCATCAGAAGCGGGATCGCAATCACGCACATCACTGTACTGAAGTCTGTGTTTGAGCTTACGTTATACATGAGAAATATTGTATTTTGTGGTTGTCTCCGGCAGTCCGTGAGCTCCCAAAGCACAGTACGGACAACATCTATGGTTTCGCAACAGCAACAAGTTCAGACCAGTTCCCAAGTAAGATTGAACTCATTCTTTTATGTACAAATGGCAACAAATATGAATCAAACTATGATGTTCATTGTCGGTCCAAATCAACATAACAACAGGGTGTGGAACTCCATACCAATTTTTGGGAATGTTCAAATGCGCTTCCAATGCAATTAAAAAGTGTGTTGAAATATTTTGAAAAGCCCAAACGTTTTTGTGCGTTTGTGTTTCCACGCGGCAGGCGTCGTCGGCGCAGTTCTCCGGCCAGCTGGACCTGGACCCCGTGCAGCACATGAAGAAGCAGCTGGAGCAGCGCACCCACGCCATCGAGACCAACATTCAGCGGCAGCTCGACGAGCTGTGGAGGATCCAGCAGGAGCTGCAGAAGGTGCAGGAGCAGAGCCTGCAGATGCTCGTGCAGAAAGGAGCCGTCAATATGACCGCGGTGCAGGTGGCCCCCTCGCTCAGCATGCAGGGGCCGGTGGTCTCCGCGGGCCCTCTGCAGACCACCATCCAACAACAACAGCAGCAGCATGCTGTCCAGCCCCAACAGAACATGGCACAGGTAAGACACTTTATTTATCCATCCATCCATTTTCTGTCGCGCTTCTCCTCACGCGGGTCGCGGGCGTGCCGGAGCCCATCCCAGCTGTCATCGGGCAGGAGGCGGGGTACACCCTGAACGGGTTGCCGGCCAATCGCAGGGCACATACAAACAAACAACCATCCGCACTCACATTCACACCTACGGGCAATTTCGAGTCTCCAATGAATGCATGTTTTTGGGATGTGGGAGGAAAGCGGAGTGCCCGGAGAAAAGCCACGCAGGCACGGGGAGAACATGCAAACTCCACACAGGCGGGGCCGGGGATTGAACCCAGGTCCTCAGAACTGTGAGGCTGACGCCCCAACCAGTTGTCCCACCGTGCCGCCACTTTATTTATTTTATTTGATTTTTTTGTTTTTTTTATATCACCTTGCAGCAGTTCAGACTTGGGGAGATTCTTACGTCCGCCGCATACCGAGCGCCGTCGCTGAACTGGACAATCACAAACAAATTCGTAACTCGCACGCCAGGCAGCTTGCTGCAACGGAAATACTGCGCCTCCTGGTGTTCTTCTCGGGAACCAGCATTTTGAGATGCCCTGTATACAGTACTGTACTGTATTATTTTATATTGAACCATAAACAACAATGTGCGATTTTCAAGGAATACGCTGATCGCCCAAGCCGCTTTAACTATATTATAATGTAAAAAGAGGAAACGGGAAAGAAATAAAGGAAAATGCAGATATTTTGATATATTTGATTATATGATTGTTATTATAGTCAGGTTAGATACATTTGAGTAAGCCCGATTTGTTAAAACTGGATCACTGTAATGCTTTGGTGCAGAAGGAACTGGTCACAGCCGGTCAGTCAGGTCAAGTCATACAGTCTTTTACTCAATCACAACATATATTCGCACATTAGCCACTGTGGCATCAGAATTGGGATCCCTCTCTCAACGTCGGTTTCCTCTGCAGCCTCCGCTGGCGCCGTCGCTGTACAACACCGTAATGATCCCGCAGCACAACGCCGGCAACGTGCTCCAGATCGCCAGCAGCCTGCCGCCCAACACGGGCGCCCACGCTCCCACTGTGGCCTCCTTCACGCAGGACCGCACTGCCCAAATTAGGTCGGTGCCTTCTTCCTTTGGACGGGGTAACCTAATATGGAAGACTGTGTGCTATTTCTGCACACTAGTAGGACAGTTTTGGCACACTGCATGTTACGACTGAGGCAAAACTGTACTAGTTGTCCACAGGGCACAAGTAAAAAGTGTTTTTGTGGTTTCCCCCCGGGGCAGGTTTCCGGGCGCCCGCCAGCTGCTCACCAAGCTGGTGACGGGCCAGATGGCGTGCGGGGCGGTCATGTTGCCGTCCACCGTGTTCATGGGTCAAGTGGTGACGGCGTTCGCCCCCCAGCCGGCCCCCACGCAGACCATCGGCATTACCCAGCAGCCAACGCAGCAACAGGAGCAGCAGGTATACAACTGGCAATGGGCATGAGCAATTGATTGTAATTTTTGTATGTATTGTTTCAGTCATACAAGCTTGTATCAATTTCATCTTTCAGTGAGACTATGTTAGTGGAATGAACTATTTTTGCTGCCTAAATGGGGTTGAGAGGAAATTGAAACCAGAAATAGCAAAACACTATGGAAAATCATGCTTTCAATTCATTAGATGTTTTATTTTTTTTTAATTAAGAAAATATTTTGCGTTCATATTTGCTATTATTGATATTTTTAAACGGGTGCATTCTCTGTGGGAAGTCCAGCTTTTCAAATTTTCCTTCAAGCCACTGTTTTCTTTTTTATTAAGAAAATGTTCAAATGGATATGTTTTTAATTTTAAATTAAAAAATATTCTTATAAATAATATAATAACACATTTTAAATAGGAATTTTTTTTCATCCCTACATGTACTGTATTTTAAAATATATATACATATTTTTTAAATAGAGAAAATTAATGTTTTTAAATATGTATGATATTTTAAATCTTATATTTGAAAGATTCTAATTTAAAATGAAAACATTTTACAAATGTATAAAATATATTGGAAGACCATGTTTTACGAAATCCGTTTTATCTAGATGTATTTAAAATATTTGTAATCAATTACGTAATTAAAAAAAACAAACATTTAAACAAATATATTATTTCTATCATTATATATTCATGATTTAGCACGATTCAGTGAATATCGCATTTTATTTTTCATAAAGTCCCGTGACAGCATACTATGTTTTTACATATATTGATAGAAATGAAAAAATGTATAATTTATTACAAAACCATAAAATACAAAGAACATGCTTTAAATACTAAATTAATTTGAATTATGATTATATTAATTCATTATAATTATAGTATAATAATATATTAGAAACTTTTTTTGAATTCACTTTAAATATTAGATTTAAAATGAATATGAATATTAATTCCATTATTAACCTTCGCAATTGATCATTTCTGTGATGTTATTATGCGCATACGTGTTTTATGACTTAAAAATCAAAAATCGAATAATGCAAACATGTTGCTTGACGCTCAAGGGTCCGCGGATGCTTCACGGAAGTCAGCTGATCCTGCCGGCGGGGGCGTTCCCGTTGCAGCAGACGGCCGCTTTCGCCACAGCCAACCAGCAGAAACAACAGCAGCACCCCCACCGGATGGACACTTAGACCAATCGCATGGTCTCGCAGCCGCAGTAGCTGCTTCAGGCCACCAGGGGGATGCGGACTGGGATGAACACTCAAAAGATCCCCCTTTGCACTGAAGGCCGCAATGGCGCCTGCGTGTGGCCCGGAGTTTGCGTCACTTTCATCACTTGACGTCAAGGTTTCTCCAAACTGATTCACCTCGATCAAATCCACACTTCATTGCCATAACATCTGCATACAATACTCGGAAAATGTTCAGGATATTTGGTTTTCAGGTGAAATTTAGAAATTCTAAAATGCACTTTGGCCTTTACAGGTGAGCTGTGACAGTGGTGTTTTGTGCCCATATTTTCTGTATTTGCAGGTTATGTGGAGACCAAATGTTATTAATGTGTTTTTATACAGTACAGTACTGTGTGTGAGTGCAATTTTTTAATGGTGAAAAACAAAAAAATCTTGCTATTTGTGGGGGACTGGAACAGATTCATGGCATTTCCATTCATTTCAATGGGGAAAGATGATTTGAGATCTGAGTGCTTTTAGTTACGAGCACGGTCATGGAAGAAAATGAACTCATAAGTCAAGGCACTGCTGCATTATTGAACCAGGACATTTACCGGGAGACACCAGAAGATTCACAGAAAGGCACTCATGTGAAGAAATTGACATGGATCAATACACCTGTTGTGAATTTTGCCATTCATCTCCTTGTTGGCAAAAACCTCTGAAACATTGAACAGTTGGACATGTGCATTCAAAGGTTTATACAAGGTTCATCCTGAAATTTCACCCAAAAGCAATACTGTATATTTCTTTAATTTATTACGACAAACCCAATAAAAAAAACGAATCCACGGCCCTTTTTCAGGCCCCCAACCCACAGTTTGGGGAACACTGATTTATGCAAAAGCTCTCGGAAACACTTTTTTACCCCCTATGAACTATTTTTATAAGAAGAATGTGCTCTCGTTTTGACTTTTAGCTCTCCTGAGGGTCATATATATATATATATATATATATATATATATAGTGGGTACGGAAACTATTCAGACCCCCTTTTCACTCTTTATATTGCAGGCATTTGCTAAAATCATTTAAGTTCTCTCATTAATGTATACACATCACCCCATATTGACAGAAGGAAAACCGAATTGTTGACATTTTTGCATATTTATTAAAAAAGAAAAACTGAAATATCACACGACCATAAATATTCCGACCCTTTGCTGGGTATTTAGTAGAAGCACCCTTTTGAGCGTATACAGCCATTAGTCTTTTTGGGAAGGATGCAGTTTTTCACACCTAGATTTGGGGATCCTCTGCCATTCCTCCTTGCAGATCCTCTCCAGTTATGTCAGGTTGGATGGTGAACATTGGTGGGCAGCCATTTTGAGGTCTTTCCAGAGATGCTCAATTGGGTTTATGTCAGGGCTCTGGTTGGGCCATTCAAAAACAGTCGCAGAGTTGTTCTGAAGCGACTTCGTCGTTATTTTCCCTGTGTGCTTAGGGTCATTGTCTTGTTGGAAGGTGAACCTTTGGCCCCAAAAAAAGTTCTATCTTCGTCTCATCAGACCACAGAATCTTATTTCTCACCATCTTGGAGTCCTGTAGGTGTTTTTTTTTTTTTTAGCAAACTCCATGCGTCTTGCACTGAGGAGAGGCTTCCGTCGGGCCACTCTGCCATAAAGCCCCGACTGTTGGAGGGCTGCAGTGATGGTTGACTTTCTAGAACTTTCTCCCATCTCCTGACTGCATCTCTGGAGCTCAGCCACAGTGATCTTTGCGTTCTTCTTTACCTCTCTCACCAAGGCTCTTCTGCCCCAGTTGCTCAGTTTGGCCGGACGGCCGGCTCTAGGAAGGGTTCTGGTCGTCCCAAATGTCTTCCATTTCAGGATTATGGAGGCCACTGTGCTCTTAGGAACCTTAAGTGCAGCGGACATTTTTGTTTGTATCCTTGGCCAGATCTGTGCCTTGCCACAATTCTGTCTCGGAGCTCTTCAGGCAGTTCCTTTGACCTCATGTTTCTCATTTGCTCTGACATGCACTGTGAGGTCTTCTATAGATAGGGGTGGGGCTTTCCTAAGCAAGTCCAATCAGTATAATCGAACACAGCTGGACTCCAATGAAGGTGTAGAACCATATCAAGGATGATCAGAAGACATGGACAGCACCCGAGTTCAATATACGAGTGTCACAGCAAAGGGTCTGAATACTTATGGCTGTGTACACCTCACCTGGGAGGCGTCCGGGAGGCATCTGAATCAGATGCCCCAGCCACCTCATCCGGCTCCTCTCGATGTGGAGGAGCAGCGACTCTACTCTGAGATCCCCCTGGATGACCGAGCTTCTCACCTTATCTCTAAGGGAGAAACTCATTTGGGCCGCTTGTATCCGGGATCTCGTTCTTTCGCTCGTGACCATAGGTGAGGCCAGGAACGTAAATCGAGAGCTTTGCCATTCAGCTTAGCTGCTCCTTCACCACAACAGACTGATACAAAAAATCCACATCACTGCAGACGCTGCACCGATCATGATGACAATCCTTCATAAAATTTGCTAAAAAGGCTTCTGATGTTTGGAACCTTTTGGTTTTTCTTGTAATGTCCTGACAGTAACAAGCCTCATATGCCCTACCTGCTTTTGTATTATTTTTTTTCTTCTCTTTCTCTCCCCACAGCCAACATATGCTACTTCTGGTTATCTAAACACTGTTACACTCCCGCTTTAACATTGATTTTTATTTTTTTTTTGGTAATGATTGTACAGCTTCTCCATCATGATTTTAAATAAAGATACCATGTCACTGAAAATAGAATTTGTTTGTATGTCTTTCTTTTAAATCACAAACTGTCACAATTATTTCCAAGTCTGCTTTACGGAAAGCCTTTTGCACATTTATTCCATATCCTAGATATCCAGGTTAAGAAGTACGCTCTTCGTCCTCACTAGTAAGGCAATTCAGTGCACTATTAGATGGGTCTTACTAGTAGCATTTTCCCACTGCTAGTGCCACTTTTGGCCTCCTAGTAATAATAATAATTAATTTTGTTTATAAGCACCTTTCAAGCCGCTGGTGGTCACCGTGCAAAAATAGTTCAAAGAAATCAAGCAACACAATAAAAATAACAGAATTGCACTAGTAGCACTATCAGACCGAACTAGAAGACGTGTCATGCATTAGTAGTCTCCTGGACCCTACTAGTAGCACCAAAATGCCCACTTGTAGTTTTGGCTCGCTTGTAACGTAGTTGTCCTACTTGTGTGCAGAAATGTCATACAATCATGGAAATAAACGTTACTAGTAAGACAAAGTTGTTCTACTAGTGCACCCTAGTCTTTCTACGAGTGTCCTGAATTGTCTTACTAGTGAGGAGTGTACTAGTTCATGGACCTTAAGCTACATACCAAAACTGTTGAATAACTGTTCAAACGTCTTTATGGAAATATTTTCCAGCTTACTAGTACATTCTTTGTCTTCACTAGTAGGACAGCTTTGGCCTACTAATATGACAACTACGTTACTAGTGACTCAGTGAGGCAAAACTGTGCACCAGTAGTTGACAACAGCGTGACATCAAATTGTATTAGTTCATATCTCGCAACTTCACTAATAAAACTAGTAGCGCACAGATGTCAAGTAGTGCACAGTTTTGTCTCACGGGTTGTCCTACTTGAATGTGGTGTTGTTACTCTGAATGCAATTGTTTATTCTATGGTGGCGACCTCTAGCGGTTAGAAGTATACTTACATTTAGAGTCAAGTTATACAAGCATTTTCTTATTAATTGTAAAAGTAATTCTTCAAAATAAATACATTTCTGATCATAATGAATTAGGCCTGTAATATTAATTAGCATAAATACTTTTAAAATAAAATAGGAAGAAAGCAATTTTATTACTCAATTAATGTATTTTCATTATTTTTAATAAATGCAATGAACAACTTGAGAAAGAATGTAATTTAAAAATATATTTTATTTTTTAAATAATTGATGAATAATGGTTAGCAATTATTTCTTGTCACGATTTGGGATCGTTGTTGATCGGCAAAAATTGAAACTTTACCTTAACCCCTATTGGCGTCGCACAGGACAGCGTTCAAGTCAACACTGCTACTAAATGTTTGGAAATATACTGCACATGTTGAATATTTTCTGCCAGAATATGATAACTCCCAATAAAGATAATGCAAGCAAGTCTGATAGCACTTTTAATGCAAAGGACGCGTATATATACAGTACATATACATATCGCAGAAAATAAAATCTGGACAAAGCAGTAGTATTATTTTTTTTTTTTATAATATCATTTTATTGATGTACATTCAGTAAATTGTGTCGTCGACTCGGTCGTCCAGTGCAGCGGCTGTGTTGGGGGCTGCCGAGGGGTCAAGAGGTCAAGTGTTACCTTTTGGCTACTCGTACTCTAATGCTCTTCTTCCATTTCGAGGCTGCGAAAAACAAAACGAGAAAAAAAAATCACTTTATTCGTTATCTTGATGCTGGTTATATTTTCTCTCTTACCCGATAGAGGAAGTAGCCTCGGCTCTGTATCCCGCCGGGTCCCTCCAGTTCCGCCTGTGGGGACACAACCCAAAGTAAGTCCACAAAACTAACCAAAAACAACAACAACTAAAAAAGTGCTATCGTCGTTACCATTTTGTCAACATTAACACGCGTGCGGTTGTTTTAAATACACAATGTATAATTCTCTTTGTTTGATGTTTAGTTTGACAGTAAACTTCCACTGGGGCAATAAGCAGCCTGAAGCCTCTTTCTTGAAGAACTGCTATCTACTATTGCTGTCAAGTGAGTTGAGTTCACTGCCGCTATACACCACGAAGCATTTGTATGTCAAATTTTCGCTCGCAAATCAAAGGCCTAAAATCGGCCAAACGACGGCTTGTATCTCGAAAAACTCATTCGTCGGCTCAGTCGTATCTCAAGGCACCAGTGCATTTCATATCAATGAAATGTAATCATAATGCATGTCTCCGTTACTCGAGTTCTTTCGCAGTGGTACATACTTGCACCGAGATTCCTCTCTCTCGCCGGGTATACAGATGGGACACCAAACGCAGGAGGGGCTGCAATGCGACGCTCTGGTCGACACAAAAACAAAGACCAGAGCTACCGTGAGAAATAGGAAGTAAACAGTAAGGCAAAATAGGAATCCCAATCGGAATGAATCTGGCAATATTTTCTATATTTCTGTAATGAACATTGGAAATCACCAAGAGATTACGGTTTGTGGGATTTGTCAAACCTTGGATCCCACTTCTGAAAATGGAAATGTTTTCTTTTTTACTATAATAAACAAGGCGGGAAACTAAGAGATGTTTTATGGGACCACACAATCCTTAGATTCCATTTCTGACGTCACTTGTTATGGTCAAATTAAATTTTTTTCCTATAGTAAACACTGGGAACTACCACGAGTTGTCTTTTTATGGGACTGTATGATCTTGGATCCCATTTTTGACACCAATAGTTGTGGCAATATTTTTCATTTTACTGTAATAAACACGGAAAATTTTTGGGTGCAAAAATGTTGTTTTGGGGAACAATATTTTCTTTTTTCATGTAAGAAACACTGGGAATCACCAATGATTGTCGTTTTTTGGGGGATGGTCATCCTCTTCTTGATCCTGTTTCTTACACCAACTTCTATGGCAATATTTTCCATGAAAGTATTTGGAATCACCAAGAGTTGTCGTTTTGTTTTCATTGGGCTCGCTTGGTGAGCTGGAGCCTATCTCATCTGACTTTTGGCGGGAGAAGCGGGATACACTCTGGACTGATCACATGTAGACAAACAACCATTCACACTCACATTCACACCTACGGACAATTTAGTCTCAAATGAGCCTAACATGCATGTTTTTGTGTGGTAGGAAGTCAGGATAACATGCGAACCCCACACTTGAAGGCCTCAGATTCTCACCCAGAACTTCATGACTGTGAGGCAGATTACCACTAATCCGCCTAAATATTATCTGTGTCAAGGCGTAATTTTTTGACACAGTTCGTATTGGATCACAGCACAGGTTCAGCCTGATGCTGTGGCCATGGGTGTGTTTTTACAGGTTTTGGACCATACTGTTGCAAATTGCCCTCACCTTTTTATTATTTTCTTGTCCTTTGAGCTCCTAAGAAGAAAGAAGACAATCATCTTTTTTTATATAAATGTTGTTTTTATACTTAATGTATACTTGTTTGCATACCTTTGACTTCTGGACTAGCATCAAGAAGCAAATTTCCCCCAAGACGTCGGAAGCCTGGAAAAGACGATTGTTTTCTTCGCATTTGGATGCACCGTTCAAGACTTAGGGCTCTATTTTCAGAAGACGGCGCAAATGCCGGAGTGACAATTTGGTGGTAGAAAG